>NW_027171662.1:372500-402500 GCF_036898095.1 Palaemon carinicauda
GCATCATTCCCTCCGTGAGCCCACCACACCCTCAAAAACACATTATGACTGACCCGTGAGGTCTTCCTGTATCAAACAGGTTTGGCTCATCGCTGTCTGCGTAGGATATGCAAGTAACTTCTATCTTATCGGTCAACAATTTCTTTTATCTATCGTCCAGTGTTGTCTCATTTCGTTCATTATCATCTTATTTGAGTTATGCTTCAACATTAACATTTGAGACAGTTTTATGAGTAAGTGGAGATAGACAATCTTTTTATGCTTGTATATAAATCTTCTCTTGAACATGGGATTTAGTGTTGCCTATATTAGTTTATTAACCATAATCCGACTTTCATATAAGTTTCACAAAAATTACCTTTCTCCTCTGCATCACATCAAATTTTATCCTTATTTCTTTAATAGCCTTAGATTTTTTCTAAATTAAAACTAAACAAAGTGTTGAGGAAGATTAGTAAAAAAAATTTCCACTCGAAGGCACAGGAGATAAAAGCATAGGTAGGTTACACACCTAGGGTACCAGAGAGTTCGACACCTCCCTCTACCCCCCCCCCCCCCCACCCCGCCCCCCCCCTCCCCACCCCTTTACAATCTTCCACGACCCACCAGGAACACGGGTGACACACCATTTCCACGAAATATCCCATTGAGGGAATAAGAAAAATTTTTGCAACATGGTAAGTTATAACATTTAATCGTTATATATATATATATATATATATATATATATATATATATATATATATATATATATATATATATATATATATCCACACACACGACAATTTACCACTAACATCCGTGATTTTCATTAACTCATAGGCAACCAATACCTCTTAACATCAAATTCTCCTCTGGGTCTATGGTCCCGAGACAGGGTGAATTCGATATCAATAGGCATTTGTGGCTTAAGAATATGTATATATATATATATATATATATATATATATATATATATATATATATATATATATATATATATGTATATATATATAGACATATATATATAAATATATATATATATATATATATATATATATATATATACATATATATACGGTAAATTATATATATATATATTATATATAATATACTGTATATATGTATATATATATATATATATATATATATATATATATACATATATGTTTGTGTGTGCGTGTGTGTGTGTTTGTGTTTTGTGTGTGTGTGTATTTTAGCAAACCCACCCAGCATCTTTCTAAATATATACATATTCAATGAACAATTTACATATTTTTCAAAGTTTTAAAAATAGAATATTTACTGTATTGCCCTTCCCTTACTTTTAATATTCAGTGAAATGCTCAATAAATTTTTTGCCTTAATGATTAATATTGATGAATATTAAATAGTTTGTACCAACCATGTGTCACACGATCGTACATAGTTCATTTTGTGCTTGTATCTTCGCTCTCCCCTCGCACTAAAAAGAACCTGAAAAGACATATCTGTTTTTCTCATCAGTAACGGTGTTAATTTTAAACATGAAAATTCTTGTTGCCTTGAGTTTTTGTATATAAAGGAGAGTGTTCTATAATGAAATCACTCAGTTGCTTTTATCCTGCCTTTGAGTCACAACCTTCTCTCGGCCTGTCACAAGTTTCAAAGACTGCAGAATGTCAATAATGCCACGATTTAGTATGATAAAAAGTTTTAGAATTTTATTTTCTCTTCTTGGTGAAAAGCTAGAAACAAACGATAAGAATACTAATATATATATATATATATATATATATATATATATATATATATATATATATATATATATATATATATATATATATATAAAATACACTCGCTAAAGCTTAGAAATTAAGAAAATATTGAGGGAAAATATGAAAAGCACAATGAAAAAAAATCATAATAACTGATATGTTACAACACAATTAACCATTATTATTATTATTATTATTATTATTATTATTATTATTATTATTATTATTATTATGAATAAGGACATGTCTGAGGCACTTTGTTGTTGCTGTCGTCGCATAGATTATGCTTCGCTTTCATAACTTGGTCTTTCTCTAAACAGTTCACAGTTTGCAAGCCCAACACACTTACCCTCTGCAGATCAAATCTTGTAACCAATGGATGTGCAGTGACGTCCTTAAGAAATCCATACTAACCGATCCTTGGCCCCCAGAGATCGAAGGCTCCATTGAGGTTCTTGATTATTCAGGAAATGTGTCCAAGATGCAGCTTCCTCGCGGTCAAGAACCCTCCAGCGTCAGTACTCTAGTCTTGGGCAGGGCCATAACCTCTGTACCGTGGTCCTCCACTGCCTTCTTTTGCTTAAGGGTACACACAGTTACACTAGTCCATTTGTTTCCTCTCCTCAATGGGCTGTTTTCCCTGTTGGAACCCTTGAGTTTATAGATGCTTTAGCCTTGGGAAGCAGCTCTTCTAGGAGGGTACTCAACAAACGATTGTTTTCTAGTCTTGGGTAGTGCCATAGCTTCTTCACCATGGTCTTCCACTATCTTGGGGTAAAGTTCTCTTGCTTCAGGGTACATTCGAACACACTTTTATGTCTTATTTATCTTCCTTTTGTTATATAAGTTTTACGTTTTATATATGAAATATCTATTTTAATGATACTGTTCTTCAAACACGGTATTCTAATTGTTCATTACTTTTCTTGTAATTTATATATTTTCTTGTTTCCTTCCTCACTAGGCTATTTTTTTTCCTGTTGGACCCCTTGGGACTTCATTAAGATGCAATATGTTTTCTAGGTTTCAGTACGTCGTTGTGGTAGTAGCTCTTGAAACTCTCAACTACACCCGGATAAAGAAACTGGCTGTGCAGGTAGTGGAAAAATACATAGAAGAAGAAGAAGAAGAAGAAGAGAACAACTCAAAACTCAAAATGGCCAAGAGAAGTACGACCAAGAGAGAACCAGAGCTATGGATCGCTGGAAAATATCACATTGAGGTATCGACTATGATAAGGTTTTATTTCTTAACGGGAGAGGCCAGGGTCCAATGTCAATTTTACTACATGGAAACTTATACAAAACTTTCATCTCTTTTCATAAAACTTATAGAAAGTCTTTAGCCATCAATGATGACGGGTCGCGTACACTAGATACAAAGAAAAGATAATGTTGTTGGTGCTACACTAAATTAATGCTATTTTAGTAAGATGGTGGCTAAAGGACAAGAATGTTGTTTTTTATATACTCATGAAATATAAGAATAATCTAATCAGGCAGTTGAAGTGCTGGAACCTCCTTGTGGGTACACTCAGGCACACTATTATATCTTATTTCTCTTCCTATTGCTTTATTAGAATTATTATAGTTTAAATAGAAAATATCTATTTTAATGGTGTTAATCTTCTTGAAATATCTTATTTCTCATTGTTTCCTTTCCTTACTGAGCTATTTTCCCTGTAGTAGCCACTGGGCTTTTGGCATCCTGCTTTTCCAACCAGGGTTGTAGCTTAATAATAATAATAATAATAATAATAATAATAATAATAATAATAATAATGATGATGATAATAATAATAATACAACGTAATCTCTAATTTTTTTCCACTTAAGTTGACTAGTTTTTTATTCTAATTTTTTCCAGTTTTTGCTGTGTTTTTTTTTTATCTTTTTTTAAAAGCTATAAAAAATTTAAAAACCAGCAGGAAACTTATGGTATAGCGTATCAGTAGATCGAAATTTATCTTTTACATTCTTTTCAATTAAGATCTCTGTACCATTTAGCAGTAATGCTTCGGTACACATACATACCAATTCAAGGAGAAAAGATCATTTGATTCTATTGGATGCTTCCATTTAGTACGCAATGAGATATGGCATCTATATTTCATTGGTATGATTACTTCTCTGATCCAAAGTAGTGAGCCTAGATACGTATAACTTACCCTTAAGTTGATGTTATTCATTTTCTCTTTTTTAAAGCAAGCACCGACTCAGAAGAATGCATTTTAGAATTTATTACATGACCTCTCAAGTTATTTATTTTATTTGATAAGTTTTATTTATTCATTACAGAAAGTAAGTTGCAGATCAACAACATTTCCTGACACTTTTATTCATTTTCCTATTTACATCACATAACCAGAAATTGTCAAAGTATCTTTTTCTATCCTGTCTGAAAATCATCTATGTTTTGTCACTACGAGCTTCAATAAAATCCTCCAAATATATAAGAAATACATTATTTAAGTAATTTAAGCTTTTTACAGGAATAAATCTTATTCTCTGTATCAAAAAGAAAAACGCATTTTGCAAATGTACACAAAAGAAATCACTTGTATCATACAGAGGTAAAGTATGTTAACTTTTGCTTAGAAAAATCCCCCAAAAATTCAACATTTTCTTTTCTATATGATTTCAAGTTGGATAATGGCAATGAGAGCTGATGACTTAACGGGTAGAGACCTATAGGCTCCGCCAAACCAAAGCCGTCTCTTCCCCCCCCCCCCCCCCATTCCTTAGCTCACAAGGATGGTGAGGTTGTAGACACTACAAGACACTATCACGACGTTGGATTCCAACGCGCTAAAAGTAGATGAAGTCTTCGGTCTTGACTTTGAGTTTAAATTCCATTAGTCTTTCACACTTATTCCATCTATTTCCAAATTTTATCCATGTTTCCTCTAGGACGATACAGATGTTATAGTATATATATATATATATATAGGCTATATATATATATATATATATATATATAAGCCATATATTTTAATTCCTTAAAGTCTGGATTTTCTCTTATACCTCGGGATCAGAGACTCAAGGGGGAACCAACTGAAAGACAATAGCTTCTGGCCGGCCGGGGAATCGAACCTTGCTCCAGGAAACTGGCATGAAAGTAACATAGCTAAATGCTATGAAAAACACATCTAAATGTGCAAAATCTATAATGTATATATATATATATATATATATATATATATATACAGTATAATTATATGAATATATATATATATATATATATATATATATATATATATATATATATATATATATATATATATATATATATATATATATAAATACATATATATATATATATATATATATATATATATATGTGTGTGTATATATTAGTTATTCTATCTACTTAACATTTTTCCTTGTATTTCCTCTGTAGGGAAACAATTCACTCGTTAGAGTATACGTGCTACACGCGATGACACAAAACAGAAATATTTCATCCACACGTCCTGTGAATGACGTGTGTTTCTAGTGTTCTAAAGAGGCTCTCTTTTGAATTCTTTGCCCTTGCAGAATGACACAACGATGACTGTCGATATTGGGACAGGAGAAGGCGAGAATAAACCTTTCCAGCCGGAAAAGAACTATAATCTTGTGGTGGTAACCGAAAAGAAGTCGGGTGAGTTTAACATGATCCTCTATAAACATGTTACAAGTTGGTATATAGAATTAATTCAGTATTATATTCGGAGAATGTGTGCCTATATATATATATATATATATATGTATATATATACATATATATATATATATATATATATATATATATATATATATATATATATATATTTATAAATATACATATTTGTGTATACATATATATATGAATTTATATATATATGCACATATATATATATATATATATATATATATATATGTATATATATATATATATATATACACCTGTTTTATTTTAGTATACCAATCTTTATCTCAATATTTATGAAAGTGTATGAGAGGGTAATAAAAAAGAAAATAATGAACCATTTGGTTAAAAATTATTTGTTTAATATGGGTCAACACGGTTTCGTGCCTGGAAAAAGTACACAGACCCAACTGATAGCACACTGAAAACATATACAAAAATATGATAAATGAAAAAGACACAGATGTGATCTATATAGATTTTGCAAAAGCCTTTGACAAGGTAGACCATAACATATTGGAGAAAAAAATGAGAAAGCATAATATTGTGGGAAAGATAGGAAAATGGGTAAAAGAATTCCTGCAAAACAGAAAATAGATAGTGGTTGCAAATGACGAGAAATCAGATGAAGCCCAGGTAATATCTGGTGTGCCACAAGGTACGGTGTTAGCTGCACTGCTCTTTGTTATTATGATCTCAGACATAGACTGTGATGTTGAAAACTCCGTAGTGAGAAGTTTCGCCGATGACACAAGAATAAGTAGAGAAATTACTTGTGATGAAGATAGGAACTCACTACAAAGAGATCTAAACAAAATATATGAATGGGCGGAGATAAATAGGATGGTATTTAACTCCGATAAATTCGAATCAATAAATTATGGAAACAGAGAAGGAATGGTATATGCATACAAGGGACCTAATAATGAGACAATCACAAACAAGGAAGCAATTAAAGACCTTGGTGTAGTGTTAAATAGGAATATGTTATACAACGACCAAATAGCAACACTGTTGGCTAAATGTAAAGCAAAAATGGGAATGTTATTCAGACACTTTAAAACAAGGAAAGCTGAACACATGATTATGCTTTACAAAACTTATGTACGTAGTACACTCGAGTACTGCAATGTGATATGGTACCCACACTACCAAATGGATATTGCGCAAATAGAGAGTGTACAAAGGTCCTATACTGCTAGAATAGAAGAAGTTAAGGACCTTGACTACTGGGAAAGACTGAAATTTTTAAAACTATACAGTCTAGAAAGGAGAAGAGAACGCTACACGAAGCATGGAAGCAAATAGAAGGAATTACTGAAAACATCATGGAGCTAAAAATATCAGAAAGAGCAAGCCGAGGTAGATTAATAGTGCCAAGAAATATACCAGGTAAACTAAGAAAGGCGCACAGGACATTAATCCACTACGCACCAGCATCGATAATGCAGCGACTATTTAATGTGCTGCCAGCTCATCTAAGAAACATATCAGGAGTGAGCGTAGATGTGTTTAAGTATAAGCTTGATAAATACCTAAGATGCATCCTAGACCATCCAAGACTGGAAGATGCAAAATACACCGGAAGATGCATTAGCAACTCTCTGGTGGATATACGAGGTGCCTCACACTGAGGGACCTGGGGGAACCCAAACAAAAAATAAGTCAATAAGGCAATAAGGTAAGGCTCTCGCTCTCTGTTTTGATAAGTATCTCTCTCTCTCTCTCTCTCTTAGTTTTGATAAGTATCTCTCTCTCTCTCTCTCTCTCTCTCTCTCTCTCTCTCTCTCTCTCGGTTTTGATAAGTATCTCTCTCTCTCTCTCTCTCTCTCTCTCTCTCTCTCTCTCTCTCTCTCTGTTTTGATAAGTATCTCTCTCTCTCTCTCGGTTTTGATAAGTATCTCTCTCTCTCTCTGTCACTCTCTCTCTTTCTCTCTCTCTCCCTCTCTCTCTCTCTCTCTCTCTCTCTCTCTCTCTCTCTCTCTCTCTCTCTCTCGGTTTTGATAAGTATATCTCATTCGGTTTTGATAAGTATCTATCTCTCTCTCTCTCTCTTTCTCTCTCTCTCTCTCATTCGGTTTTAATAAGTATCTCTCTCTCTCTCTCTCTCTCTCTCTCTCTCTCTCTCTCTCTCTCTCTCTCTCTCTCTCTCTCTCGACGTGACCTCCTACCTGCACAAAGCAAAGGTTTTCTCTACGCTCGATCTCCTGAAGGGGTATTATCAGGTGCCTATGAACCCAGAAGACATCCCGAAGACTGCCATCACCACTCCATCTGGTACATACACCTTCAATTACTCCTGTTTTGGCCTTCGTAATACTGGGGCCACGTTTCAATGTTTCATGGATGGCATCTTAGGGGACCTCCCTCTCTGTGTATGTTATGTGGATGACATACTTGTGTTCTCCTCCTCAAAAGAGGAACACCTCCGTCACCTGCGCATCGTGCTCGACCGCCTGCAACAAAACGGCCTTGTAGTCCGGTACGACAAGTGTACCTTTGGCGCCAACGAAGTGTCGTTCTTAGGGCACCGAATTACTCCTGAAGGTGTCCACCCCCTCCCTGAGAAGGTAGCAGCCGTTCAGAACTTCCTCGCGCCCTCGACCGTCAAAGCTCTGCAGGAATTCTTGGGCATGATCAACTATTATCACCGTTTTCTGCCAGCCATTGCCACCACTCTTGCTCCCCTCTACGCCTCCCTCAAGGGCAAGACGAAGGACCTGAAGTGGGGTCCTCTTCAAGATGCAGCCTTCTGCAATGCAAAGAAGGCCCTATCAACTGCTGTGGCTCTCACTTTTCCTATCCCACCTGCCCCTCTCCTTCTCTCCACCGATGCCAGCGACGTTGCTATTGGTGCAGTACTCGAGCAGGTGGTCAACGGCTCGCCCCGCCCTTTGGCCTTCTTCAGCAGAAAACTGTCCAAGGCAGAATCGGGTTATTCTACCTTCCATCAAGAATTGCTGGCGGTGCACTTGGCTGTCCGCCACTTTCGCCATTTCTTAAAAGGTACGCCCTTCGTCATTCGCACAGACCACATGCCTCTGGTGCATGCCTTTACTCGACAGTCTGATGCCTGGTCCGCCCGGCAACGCCGACACCTCTCCGCTGTGGCTGAATACAATTGCACCCTTCAATACGTCCCTGGGAAAATGAATCCCGTTGCCGATGCCCTGTCAAGAAACACGTTGGCTGCCGTTCAACTGGGATTGGATTACAAAGCCCAACGACAGGATCCAGAGTATCAAGCTTGTAGGACATCCTGCACGTCCCTCCGTTGGGAAGACTTTTCCCTCAAAGACTCCAACACCACCCTCCTCAGTACTGGCAGACCTCGACCTTGGATTCCTGCTCCCATGCGCCAACAGGTGTTTGATTTCATTCACGGCCTTTCACATCCCTCGTGCCGTTCTACTGCACAGCTGCTGAAGGCAAAGTTCATTTGGCACGGCATTTCTAAGGATGCTAAGGATTGGGTCCGCGCCTGTATTTCCTGCCAAACTTCCAAAGTACATCGACACACGGATTCAGGAGTGGGCACCTTTCCTCAACCTCAGCGTCGTTTCGCACATATTCACGTCGACGTTGTAGGCCCCCTACCCACATCACAAGGACATCGTTACCTGTTTACAATCATTGACCGTTGCACCCGTTGGCCTGAAGCCATTCCCATGGAAACTGCAATGTCCGCCTCATATACATCTGCCTTACTCTCTGGGTGGATTGCAAGATTTGGTATCCCTGAATATATTACTTCTGACAGGGGAACCACTTTCACCTCTCAATTGTGGACATCATTAGCGAATCTCCTGGGCATCACCCTACATCAGACAACGGCCTACAACCCCGCTGCCAATGGAATGGTTGAACGTTTCCATCGCACCCTCAAAGCAGATTTGATGTCCAGCTGCAAGGATTCAAACTGGTTTACGCAGCTTCCCTTGGTTGTCCTGGGACTAAGGACCACTCCTAAAGATGCCCTCGATGTGTCGGCAGCTGAAATGGTGTATGGCGACCCGTTGGTCGTCCCTGCCGAATTTTTTCCTTCTACAACCTCCTCCAACGATCTCCAGTGCATACTTCACGTCATGGGAAAATTTACTCCATGCCGCCAGACTTACAAGCCCCCAGCAAAGCATCACATACCAATAGACTTGCACTCTGCAACGCACGTCTTCCTACGCAACGACACTACCAAGCCACCACTAACGCCCCCTTACACAGGCCCTTTCCTTGTGATCCGACGCAGTCCGAAAGCATTCCTATTAAACATTCGTGGCAAAGAAGACTGGGTCTCCATTGATTGTCTAAAACCTGCTTATCTCCTGCCAGATGACCCGCCTACAGTTCACCTCTCTAGATCAGGGCGCCCTATTTAACTTGTACAGTATGTCATTTTTAGGTTGGGGGGGAGCCATGTACCAACCGTATGTCACACAATTGTACATAATTCCTTTTGTATATATTATGCTTGTATCTTCGCTCTTCCCTCGCACTAAAACGAACGTGAAAATTCATGTATGCTTTTTTCCTCTGTAACATTGTTAATATTTGAACAAGAAAATTCTTGTTGCTTTGAGATTTTGTATATAAAGGAGAGTGTTCTATAATAAACAACTCAGTTGATTGTATCCTGCCTTTGAGTCATAACCTCTCTCTCGGCACCGTCACATCACTAACTTTTTATTGTTTTAGGAATGTAGTACTTCCTGTATAGATATCTTCAAGTGTTGTAACATAAGATTCGTCTAATCTTTTCCTTTGAAAGGGTTTCTTACTTCCAATATCAGGACAGAGTTAAAAGCATTCTCATAGTTTATAAACACATTACATAGTATTTAGTCATACTCTGTTGATTTTTCCATTAGTTGGTTAATTACGTGTATGTCATCAGTTGTTGAATACCCATCCTTAAAGTCTGTTTGTTCTCTTGGTTGATTAAAATCTATTTGTGTTTTTATTCGGCCTAATAATAACTTGGTAAATATTTTGTATAATACTGAGAGTAGACGTATGATAGTTAATGTTTCAGGTCTTTTGTGTCTCCCTTTTTAAGAATTAGGATAATGATCAAATTTTTCCGAGTTCTAGGTAAAAAATATTCTTGAAGACATTTTGTGCAAAGTTCATCGAGTTTTACCACTATTAAGTCTCCTATATCTACTAATTAATCAATTGTAAGGCCTTTCTTCTTGCCTTTTCATGTTTCTGTTACTTCTACTGCTACGTTTCCTACCGGCTCACCTGTTTCTTTAGTGGTTTGTTCAAAGTTATTCCTTATATCACTATTGTATAGCACTGTATAGAAATCCTCTGCAAATTCTATCGCTCCATCTCTATTGTTGATAATATTTAAATTCTCATCCACTACAGCAATCATAAAAATTGGCGTTCATGATTTTAGGATTGTTTCTTTCAGAAAATTCTACCAGCCTGTCTCCTGTGTTATTCCTTGTGCCCACTCCAAATTTACCTAGTTCTGATTCTTATCTGTCCATGTTAACTACGTTAGCATTCAAAGAGAAAAATGTAAACTGAATCATTTTTTTTCTATAAATATCTCCAGATCTTCATAATAAGTTTTTATATCTTCCTCGGTATGGAATGTTGTTGGTATATACTTTTGAATGATTAATACTTTATACTTCATATTTAGTTTGATAATTTATCATGTAATTCTATCACTAGTACTTCAAAGTTCTTTTATGTCACTTACAAGATTTTTATTAATAAGAAAGCCCGTTTTAATTTCTTGGTTCCTTTTATGGCCTGTGAAGCAAAATATATGGCCCTCTTTGAACTCTTAATTAGTTTTATTTTATTTTATTTTTTTTTATTCAATCGTATTATAGTAATGCAGCAAGATACTTTTTCCTTAGAAAGGGTCTTTACATTGTATGTTGCAAGTTCTAGTTTCCAGAGGTGGCCTTTTCTAGGCCAAATTTTATTAGCACCCTCTGCAGTTAAATTTAAGTGTTCGCTACTTTGGGCAGTTGTTCCACTGCCTCTGGGGACTGTGACAGAGACTATTTTGTTTTATTCATGTTTGGGTTTTGGCTAGCTTTCTTCTCCAGGCTGGTAATAGTGGGAGATTCTGGTCTGCTTGCTCACAGCAACCCTACCTTATATGGGTGGCCCCGACTGGTATAACTTTGCTGATCATGGTGATCTACAGACCCTATCACCTCGTTAAGTTATCCCAACCAAGAGAGCTCCAATTATAGGAAGGATAAGGCTTGCTTTCATTAGGACCAAATATGTTTTTGTACATGACTGAAACACAATTTGATTGTTATTGTGGAAATATTATGTGTTTAGGTAGACATGTTCCATTGAAACAGAAGTGAAGTGCTTCTTTTATAATTGTTGAGTCAATGATTACATTGAGTGCTATAATACGACAGACCATGTTGACTATCTACAGGACACCACCATACTGGCAGACTCAAATTCTCTGGCCTAATATATTTTTGTGTGGTAAGAAAAGTAATTTTTTATATTAACAAATCGTACATCCCCTCTCCAAAATAAATATATTAGGCTTTCATAGAATTGCAGGTATATAGAATATTACGTATCCTGTACACAGATTTCATAAAGATTTCTTGTTTTTCTTTGATATTCTTCCATTACCATCTGGCTTAACATTTTAAGGGTACCCTTTCCTTTCAATTGCCTTTCCACTCTGATCCCAGGCCTTGGTAACATCATTACGGACAGCTACTGGAGCACTCGTGTGCACTTGAGAATCTTGGCTAAACTTGGCGTTTCTCAAGTACCTGCTCATGTTTTCCCCGCTGTCCATCATAATGTTGGTCCGATGTTCTGTTATGTTTTGATAGTTCGTTGTTCTTCCATTGCAAAATTATGTCATTGATTTATTAACGTCTTTTAAAAGTATGTTCCTATATTGAAGAATACCCTTTGCAAAACTATCTGTATCAAGGTTCTGCACTTTTAGTTATATTTCTGTGCCTACAGCAAATAAGCCGTTTCTGCACTAACAAGATTGGTGCCTCGAACGAGAGAAATTTCTTCCGTGGCACCCGACTGCATAAAGTAACATTGGAAGAGTAAGATTAGCTTAGCAAAAGTAATGCTATTTGGAAAGAAGGCAATTTCCAGTCAACCAGTCAATCTATCTGCATATACCAGATATCTTTTTTTTTTATAAACCCGAAACATATCTGCACTGTCTGTTGAAAAGGATATTCCGGGGATTGGTTAAGCAGGAGGGGTTTCTTTTGGTGAGACAGTGCTATGGTGTCCCAAACTCTGAAATGCATCCTCTTGAGTTTCAATTTTCCCTTCATCCTAGGCCAATACACTGCCTTCCGTGCCTTACATATCAACGAATCACCTCCCTGGAATCCTGAATGTGGGTTGGAAACAATCTTGTCCCATACTGGAAGCAATATTACCAGACATCTGTGAGTTTTATTCATCTATGATGCTAAGTGTGTATCGTACATGAAAATATGGATTCAGACTAGGAGAGTCGACTAGAATTCTTGGTAGAGCCAAGAACCAGTAGCCACCTCACTCTTAAGCATATGATAGTCAATGTCGATCTCAGCCTTGTCTGCTAGGGAATTCCAGTGGAGCATTATGACATGATCACTTAGTGATGTCATTAATGCTATAACACATACTGTACATACTAGTCCTACTCCCCATTTTCATTAATACTTAAATTTATTGGGTTCCTAACTAATGGGTGTCTTATAAGGAGGATGTATTTCACTATTAAAATATACTATAATGTTTTTTTTTTTCCTTTTGATCTAAGCAAACAAGGATTTACAATGTCCTTCAACTCTCTATCTCCAAACACTTTGACCAGGTGATGGTGGCAAGTAAGAAGGTAAAATTGGGACATCCAAGTAGCATTAACTTTGCTTTTTGAAACCACCATACCACAGCAGCAGCCTCTCCTTCAACTACCACATATCTGGCTTCTGCCAAGTCAAGCTTCCATCATCCCTTGCAACAAAATGGTGCCTTTTCTTCTTCACAACTGCAATGATGCTGCAATACTAAAAATCCCATTCAATCACAAGACCAATCAATGATAATGGTTTTACTGTGGTTTTCCTAGAGTCATCATAATAGGCTAACCCCTCCCAAATCAACTTAAATAAATTTTCTTTGGTTTTTTCAAACACATCCTACAGTATTTTATCCCGGTACACCTTTCGACTAAAGGACTCTTACTAAAGATTTTGAAAAGGCTACATTTATTGATATGGCCACAAATAGTATATTAGTAATTGTTGGTTTACATAGCGTTACGAAACTATTATTGACAGGAAATGGCCAGGCTTGAAATTATCCCAACCCAATTCATAGCCAACAAAGTCCACCTCCTGTTGGTAAAATAGAAACAATAGAGTAATCAATACCAATTCCCAATGTTTGTGAATTGGAATTGGGGTATGGTGCACATATGGAACAAAATCAGGGAAAAGTTGCATAACGTGTGGCTTTTCCCCTCCCAATGGGAAATGGATTTTGCTTCGTATTGAATACAGTACTGGGAAAATGTTCTAGATCCAATTTCTGAGCTCAAGAACGTTTCCCTTCATAGGGAAAACGGCAACTCAGTTTCATGAATATTTCTGCCATTTGTGACGTCATTAGTACCGTTACAGTAGAATTGTTATCTACTGACAATATTTATTGAATTTCCATCTACATTAACATGATGGGGTAAATTTGCATCCACTAATCCTAAGCACTTACATATGTCTATGGATACATATAATTTGGAAACACCACTTATTACTAGGATATCTATATATGAAGCCATACTTTTACCTAAAGTTATCTTTTAATGTACACACTTAGTATTATCTTTTTTTTTTCTTTTTTTTTTTGCTGCATGTTTAACCTTGGCAATCCAATGACGCAACTGTTTAATCTTTATTCCTAACTCATATATCATTCTTTTTCCCTAATAAAAACCACACAACATGTATCAACCATACCATTGATAACTGTTTCATATAAATGTACCTCATGTCTCATATCACGTTCCACGTTTATGCTCATGTGCGTAACTTTTCCCCTTACTGGTGTCACCCGTTGAAACTCAGTGTTGCAAAAATTTGCATGATTTCATTGACAGTGTGTCATAATGAAGATCCACTTATATAAATGCAGCCTTATTAATAAAAAGTTTCTTTTTTAACAAAATCTGACCCTTCATACCACAATTGTAGCAATGCACTTCATTTGCATAAAAAACTAGATTCACCTTTATGATGACCATGCCCACAATTACCACAATTGTTACTTGTTATAACTTTATTATGGAGGTGAAAGTTTGATTATATTGCAGCAATTTCACAACATTCTGTTTCATCACTAATGTTAGGCAATAATTCTTCACTTATCTTGGCCATACTGACTCTTATGTTTTCATAGTCTTAAGGTATTTTTTCTTTTGAGCAACTATTGTTCAATCCACTAGCTGACTTTTGAGTTAGCATATAATCACTGATGTCAAATTGGCAATAAGGACAGTGCAAAACACAGAGTGCAGCAAATTTCTAATTACAATGTACATATGTACATATGCTTTAGCAAGTTACAGAGATCATTGTTGTGCACTAAAAAAAATTACCCAAAAGAATAGCATGATTTACAGACTTTGTGTTATTTCTTGGTTGGCCTCTAATGCTTGATGGATCTAATTCTGTTTGTGGCTGATGATCACAATTTAAACAAATACTAGCGCAGTATCATCATAAAAACACTGCCAATTTGGAATCAGTCCGTCATTGACCTACGCATCTTCCTAAATGCTTCTTGTGACATTTCGTAGCAAGAGACTCTTTAGCTATGGTAAGCAGCTCTTACAGGAGAAGGACAAGTCAACCTCAAACCATTGTTCTCTAGTCTTGGGTAATGCCATAGCCTCTGTACTATGGTCTTCCACTGTTATGGGTTAGAGATCTCTTGCTTGAGGGTACACTCTACACACTATTCTATTTTTTTCTCTTTATCTTGTTATTTTCAAGTTTTCATAGTTTACATATGAAATATTTATTTTAATGTTATTATTGTTCCCAAACTTCTCTTGTAATTTTCCTTAGATCCTTTTCTCACTAAGCTATTTTTCTCTGTTGGAGCCCCACTGTTCTGCCACTGCTGTATGAATAGATTTAATATAGTTTTCGCTAGATTCCCATTAACACCTCTGACGATGCCCTGTGGAGGCCGACGGAAGGCACCTCTTCTTGGGATTATTAAGAATCTTGCACCAAAAATATCAAAGGCTTCCTAGGTCCTCATATCACTGCAACACGTAGACAGGTTCTATTGAAACGTGAGTGAAGAGCAACTTGTATCATTTTTTAATCAATGACTACATTGAGGAGTTATGAGTCAGACCACCACCATACTAGCTGGCCAAAAGGACTGAAATTTCCACACCCCCCCCCCCCCACCAGTATATTTTGGTGGTGTAAGAAAAACAATGATTGTTTTAACGATCACATCCTACAATTATAAGCAATCTGTTTTGTTTAAAATGTTCTAAAAAAATTTGAAACGAATATTATGATTGTAAAATAAGTAATTTAGTTTAAAATATACGTAAATTTAGTTGATGTTTGTTGCAAATATTTTTAGAGATTTTAATTATCTTTCGAAGATAGTTATAGCGATGAATCTGTATAGATGATCGCTGTTCGAGCAGCGCTAAGTAAAATGAACTGCTGTGAACCAATATTTTATATATTATTTTAATTCAAGGACATATAATCAGGTAACTGCAAGTGTAATATATTCTGTCATATAAGTTACTTTTTCTATTGGTTGGTATAGGATCAACAGTAAAACTTTCGGATATTACTCGATGGAGTGTCCTTCATAGAGTACTTATTTGCAATTACGAGGAATATCTAATTTTTTGTTGAATCGCTTTCTGATAAGCGGAACTGCAACGCGATGATTATGTAAGTCAGCACTGAGCTTACAACCTGATACGAAGAAAATGGAAATTTTACATATTAAAGAGGTAAATCTATCAAGTATTATTATTATTATTATTATTATTATTATTATTATGATCAATATCATTATTATTATTATTAATTTCATTATCATCATAATTATTATTATTATTTTTATTATTATTATTATTATTATTATGATCAATATCATTATTATTATTAATTTCATTATCATCATAATCATTATTATTATTATTATTATTATTATTATTATTATTATTATTATTATTATTATTATTATTATTATTATTATTATTACCTGAGAGCTACAACCGTAGTTGGTAAAGCAGGAGCTATAAGCCCAAGGACTCCAACGGGAAAAATAGTTAGGAAATGAAGTAAGGTAATAGATCAACTATATGAAAAGTAATGAATGAACAATAAAAAATATCTTGCAATGGGGAAAATGTCAAAATAGATCTGTAATCTAAATGATTAGGGTATAAGTTTTAAAAATTCCCCATGATAAACGAAAACCAAATTACTTACGGGTAGCAAACAATGGCGGCCCATCGTGAAGAGTCCAAGAGGGGAAAAACTGGCTCCATTTTCTAACAAAGATATAACACATTCCATCTGGTCAACGATACAATGAAAAAGAAAAGAAAAAAGTATATATTAACAGCAACTTCAAAGACTAATAATGTGCACACACACCAAAACACATACACACATATATGTATATATATATATATATATATATATATATATATATATATATATACGTATATATATATATATATATATATATATATATATATATGTATATATATATATATATATATATATATATATATATATATATATAGGTGTATGTGTGTATGTGTGATCCCTAGAGAATGAGAGATTAGAGAATCTACATAAAAGCTAAAAGTGTACTCTTATGTAAAATTTTCCGAAGAAGATAATGCAAGTGGTCCTGAAGTTGTGGGGGTAGAGTAACCCCTCTCTCATGAAATCAGGAAGGCTAACTAGCACACTTGAATTTTTCAACTTTTCAAAAATAATATATATATATATATATATATATATATATATATATATATATATATATATATATATGTATATATATATATATATATATATACATATATATATATATATATATATATATGTATATATATATATATATATATATATATATATATATATATGTATATATATATATATATAAATATATATATATATATATATATATATATATATATATATATATATATATATATATATATATATATGTATAAGTGTGTGTGTGTGTGTGTGTGGTGTGCATGTGTGTGTGTTTTTTTTGTGTGTGTGCGTGTCTTTGTATTAAAGTGTTTGTTATTTTCTTCACGATATATTTACATTTTTAGCCTTGTTTCTCAACATGGGAAATACTAATCACCTGTTATCAGCTAAAAGCCAATGAAATATAGTAATGTATTTATATTATTTTTTTTTTTGGAATATACAATACGAACAATTACATGCTTCCATATTGTACATGCTTTCATATTGTGTTGCCATTTTTCAGTCTTAAGTTGAAGCCCTTTTCAATGTTTGAAAGAGTTTCTATGAGAAGAACTCCATTCATCCTTTTTGCGGAGGAGAATCTTTGGATAGACATTTGTATTATCAAAAGGAAAGTTCTTTCTGTCCCCTACACTCTTTAGTTAGCGTAGGTCGTCTTAGGTTCTTATCCTTGTTTCTTTGATTAGCATACAACATCGACTGCACTTCTAATAGCTCAACAATCCAAACTTTGGCGTTTAAAAGCATGGCAAGTTTCTTCTTAATAATCAATACACAATCCAATACCGCCATTGCCCATCATATTCTCTGACCATATCGGCGAACATAGAGGCCTATTACAAATTGTTACCTTCATGTACTGATAAGCATATACTACTTATCTTTTCTCAACGTTAATACTTATATTAGCTGCTTCACCGTCCATGTTCCCATTTACTTTTGCATGCTGATTCAATATAATCACTTTTCTTTCCTGCCTCTATACCATGGCCTACCAGTCATGGGTTACAGTTCTCTTGTTTGAGGGTACATTCGGGCACACTATTTTATCTTATTTCTCTTCTTCCTGCTTTTTTAAAGTTTTTTATGTTTTATATAGGAAATATTTATTATAATGTTATTGTTCTTAAAATTTTCCATTTTTCCTTGTTTCCTTTCCTCACTGAGCTGCTTTCCCTGTTGGTGCCCCTGGGCTTATAGCATCCTGATTTTCCAACTAGGGTTGTAGCTTAGCAAATAATAATAATATAATAATAATAATAATAATAATAATAATAATAATAATAATAATGATATGACTGCCATGGCCAAAAGGATGTAGCTACCACTCCTTTACTAATTTAGCGACCTTAGATTTTTCCATCTGCGCCAATGAATTAATTTTCTATATCTAGAAACTAACTTCAGTAATAGTTTAAAGTATTGTTCATTGAAACATTCACCCAACACCGTGGGATGGGATTGTTAAAATGATTTATCACAAATAATAGTTTCAATATAAGATAATCTGGTTAAGGTACAGTAAAAACTAGGTAAATTCCTACCTAGATAAGACATAGAGTATTTTACATAAAACAATATTATGACCTTGCTCTAAATGCAAAAAAAAATAAATAAATAAATAAATAAATATTACCACGACCCTAAGATACAAATGTATAATCAAATGTAAACTAATATCAAACAGCACATAAAACAACAATATCTTTATTGCAAGAAAAGTTTAAATTTTATTGAATTTCACGGTTTATCTTAGAAAATATACCAGAAAAGTACTTTCTTTTAAGGAAAATAATTGATTGACACTATACCTCAACGGATGTTCGAAGTGATGGGGTCATTTGCTTGAACCGTTTTATCTTATGAGCCCAGAGTCTTCTCTGAAAGAAGAACAAATATAGATATATGACTTCGTATATAATGATGACCAAATTGATAGTTGAGAAAATATATATATGCTGTTTATTGCACAACCAGTTTTTCATCCCTTACTTGTTATATTTCGATGTTTATTCATAACGACATTTACCTTTGTTATCAAGGAATCGGGACTCATCAGCAGAAATAGAATTTTTGCCATTATGCTGCATGAATAGACGAAATACCGTAGACTGAAATGTGAGACTACGGTTTTGTAGACGAACATAATACTAGCGACGATTGATGTCATCAAGACGATTAAAATCAATATCCCTTCATATGACATCAACCCTTCTATAATGTCATCCATTTCTTGTAAAGACACACACAGAGTCCGGCATTCTTTTTCCAATGTGGCTCTGAAGTCTTTGGTGTCTCTTGAACGCCTTACCAGAAAGCCTGAGAGAAGTTCTTCATTTGTTACTTGTTCTGCATCGAAGGATTCAACAAAGATATCGTTGGTTCTTGAGGGCTGATGACAGACCTTTTTTCTTCTCCAAAAGGCATCACTCCAGTTAGGGTATATTGCCTCTCCTTTGAATGAGTTTGCTTCTCCTGAACTTTGAAAACCTAAGAGAGTCTCAAAGTGTTTCATTTTATTGTCCAATTTAATCGATAAAGTTTTCACAATAGAGTGAATCACACCAGAAGAGACCACCGAACTGATGATGGTGTGCAGGAAAATAATTGGGATAGTTGATAAAAGATAATTCTTTTCTTTGTTATATTTTCCTTGTACAAGTTTAATTAACATACTACAACAAAAACAAAGGGCTCCTGCCACATCAGTAAGTAAAAACAGATATATCCAAATAAATTTTCTAAAGCTGTTCTGTTCCCTCATTTCATCTGTCATTTTGTTTGCAAGTTGAGCCAGTCGGTTACTGCGCATAACTAGAGTACACTGTAGTAACACCACACTTACAATCAATGTAATGTTCATCAGCAACATTAGATTGCTATTAGTATTACTTTTGCCATACTCGTAATTATAGATATTCAAGCAGCAACAAATACCCATCACGGCAGTGAGGGAAAAAGACCATACAGTCGCCAAAGTACTTCTTGTTATGCTAACTATGTGTCCAGCCTCTACGTCGTCATCCAGGTTCTTTTGAAGCAACTGACCTGATGGAAGGCATTTTCTTATCTTTATCACATATGGGAATCCTCCTAAAACCTTCATGATGAACAGGATCATCAAAATCGAATTCCTGAAAATGCTAGACATTTTCTTCTGCTCTTGTATAGTCTTCTTTGAAGTTACTTCTGACTTTTTTTTATGTAATTTCAGGACAGTGACAGCGTTGATACTAAGAGCTGCCTGTCTCGTAATAGGAGCAACTACATCCATTGGAGATTTAAATATGAATGAAGTGGAACGAAATTATGTTGACTGAAGGTGGGTGCGATGTACACTCCTGATAATATTGACTATGGAATTAGAGTTAATTGATTGTGAAATTACTTTGCAAGTACCCGTAATAATATCATATTAGGTTTCGAAGCAAAAAACAAATACGGCTTTTTCTTTTATTCATAAAAGGGGAAATGAACACGAATGAAAGATAAAATATTTTAAGCTATATTCATATCCCAGTGTCTATAACATATCGAAATATATTAAAACAATTATACTATTTTGCATAGAAAAAAGAAAGGTGTATAGCTTCGTAATTACTGTATTGTATAGAGTAATAATGAAAAGGGCGAGTACTCCTAAATGTAATTATTTTATCAATACCTTTTGTTATCAAAAGTATATTGTTCTCTAATGTGCATTTCAGGCATTTCAATGATTTTACAAATTGTAATTCATATCCATAATTCTGAATACATGTAATATTTAATGTTTTAAATACCATAGTCTACAGTAGGCCTAAGCTTTTCATCAAGGGATTTTATATTCAATAGACGATTTTACTGCAAATACTAAGAAGCATATACCGCTGTCATTTAACATTATAACATTAGAAAATCAGTGGACTAATTATGGATTATGCTACATTTCACATATTGATAATTATGACAGATGAGAGAAATAATGATTAGTGCTTAGAATCGCTTCCATAAGTATCTATAGAAATGTTTCAACGTGAATATAAGGGAATTTATTTTCAGATAATTTGAAAAGAATATTAGTATGTTAATATATTGAGGAAAGTCGATTGTTGACTGGAATTTGACCCTTTGCTTGATCTTGACATTGGAGTCGACTTTGACCTTTGACCTTAACAGCTCTTCACATAATAGTTTAAAATCTCTAAAACTCTTAATACTTTACTATTAAAATTGTGGCCGTATGGTTGATGACCGGAATATGATCTCTTGCTTGACCTTGAGCTTGGACTCGACCTTGACCTTTGAAAGTCTGTCATTAGGCATTGCGTCTCAACAGCATCTGATTATAAGTGATTTGAGGTAAACCTCTACAATGTTATTGTGAAGGTTTATCTCCTAATACTATAATATCTTTAAATGCTAAATTTGGGATGTATGTAACCCATGGTAATACACTTACTCAATAATTCTATAATTAGCGCCACATAACTTTAGTAATTAACGTTATTTTCTCTATTGCTAAACAAGAACAATCATATACTAATATAAATATAAAAGTAACTCGTGTTGTTTGAGCTAGGATTCAGTTGAAATAAACATTTTGTTTGTAGTGCGTGTGGTGTAAAGAAAATTTTAAAGTTTTAAAAGTTGCTCATGAATTGTAGAGGCAAGGGACAGTGGCAATGCTTTAGCAGAAGAATGCCCTAGAGACTGATATATACATATGACCAGCCCCAATCCACCTTTCCCCCAAATCTAGAACCAGGGAAGGCCAGGCAATGGCTACTGACGATTCAGCATGTAGACCGATTGGTTCTGCTAAGGGAGATACTATAGGATACTATCAAATTTCATTAGCCCGCGAACCCCAGTCCAGCGTATTACTAGGCAGGGACATAGCCCATAAGCGCACACACACACACACACACACACACACACATATATATATATATATATATATATATATATATATATATATATATATATATATATATATATATATACATATATATATATATATATATATATATATATATATGTAATCATTATATAGAGACTGTATATATTTAAATTAAATATATATATATATATATATATATATATATATATATATATGTACATATATATATATATATATATATATATATATATATGTATATATATATATATGTACATATATATATATATATATATATATATATATATATATATATGTATATATATATGTACATATATATATATATATATATATATATATATGTATATATATATATGTACATATATATATGTACATATATATATATATATATATATATATATATATGTATATATATATATATATATATATATATTTATTTATTTTTATATATATATATATATATTTATATTTATATATATATATATATATATATATATATATATATGTGTGTGTGTGTGTGTGTGTGTGTGTGTGTTTGCGTGTGTGTATGTAAATATATAAATAATTTTCTACCTGGCAATACCTCAACAAGATTTAAGGATTTGCACATCGCAATGATCAGCAAAACTATACTGATCAGGTCACCAATACAAGGTTGGTAAGAGAATCATATGATGACTTCAGTTCGCTATACAGAAATAGGTACTCCCAGCTACATGATGAATTGAAAGCAAGTAAAGAAGAAATGAACAGTAATTCAAGAAAAATTTGTATTGAAATCAGTACAAGTGTGCTAGCGAGCCGTTATGTTATAACAGAGCCATGGTGAATGCAACTAACTCAATTAAAGAATCATTGAATATATATACAGCGAATTCAGAGTAAGAACGTCACAAAAATTCAAACTTGATAAAGCTTGTGCTAGCATGAAAACTCAGGAGGGTGTAATAAGAGTGCAAGGAAGAGCGAGTAATAAGATAAAAAATAGAAGCTGCTACAGTGTACGAGCGTGTATGAAACACGTGCGGTACATGGCTATGAATGATATAATGTTAATTGGGGCGCTATACTCTTGAGAGCCGTACTGTAGATGAGTCATCTTGTAGGAGATGCGCAGATGTAAGGCGATCAATGGAGACCCAGTCTTCTTTGCCACGAATATTCAGTAAGAGTGCCTTCGTTGTTCGATGGATCACAATGTTAGGGGGCGTTAGTGGTGGCTTGGTAGTGTCGTTGCGCAAGAAAACGAAAGTTGCCGATTGCAGGTCAGTCGATATGTATTGCTTAGCTGGGGGCTTGTAAGTCTGGAGGCATAGAGTAAATTTTCCCAAAATGTGACGTCGGCACTGAAAATTGTCGGAGGAGGTTACAGACCAACAAAAATTTGCAGGGATGACCAACAGTTAGCAATATACCATTTCAGTTGTCGAGACGTTCACAGCATCTTGAGGAGTCGTCCTTAGTCCCAGGAGGACCCAGGGAAGCTGGGTAAACCAATGGGAGTCTTTGCAGTGGGACATCAAAGCTGCTATGAGGTTGCGTTGAAAACGTTTCAACCCTTCCGTTGGCAGCCAGGTTGTAGTCTGGTGTCTGATGTAGGGTGATTACCAGGATGATGTCCACAATTGAGAGGTGAAGGTCGTACCCCTGTGAGAAGGAATGTGCTTGGGGATAATAAATCTTGCTATTCACCCTGACAGGAGATGTACATGAGGCAGACTTTGCAGTTTCCATAGGAATGGCTTCTGACCAATGAGTAGATCGGTTATGTGGGTAGGGGATCTATATCATTGACGTTGATGTGCGTAAGGGATGCTGAGGTTAAAGAAAGGGGCCCACTCCTGAATCTGTGTGTCGATGTACTTTCGAGTTTAGGTATGAATTATTGGCGCAAACCCTTAGTGATGCCATGTCAAATGAGCTTCATCTTCAGTAGCTGTGTAGTAGAACAGTGTGAAGGATGGGAAATGCCGTGAATGAAAACAAACACCTGTCTGCGCATGGAAGCAGATATCCACGGTCTAGGTCTTTCAGTACTGGTGTCAAAGAGGAGGGTGGAATGGGAGTCGCTGAGAGGGACGTCTTCCCAAAGGAGGGATGTGAAGAATGTCCTGCTTGCTTGGTACTCTGGATATTTTCGTTGAGCTTCCACCAAGGCATTGTAATCATATCCCAGATGAATGACATCCAAAGTGTTTCTAGACAAGCCAACGGCAACAGGATTTATTTTTCCAGGGACTTATTGAATGGTGCAATTGAATTCAGTCACAGTGAAGAGATGTTGGCGTTGACGGGCGGACCAGGCGTTGGACAATCGAGTGAAGGCGTGCATCAGAGGCCTGTTGTCCATGCGAATACCTTCCAAGATGTAGCGAAAGTTTCAGACAGCCCAGTGCACCACCAGGAATTCACGTTTGAAGGTAGAGTAGCCAAATTCCACCTTGGACAGTTTTCTAGTGAAGAAGGCCAAAAGGTGGCGCGAGTCGTCGACCTCCTGCTCAAGAACTGCCTCATTTGCAATGAGCATTGGTGAAGAGATGAAGAGGTTCATATTCCACAAGAAAAGTGAGAGCTGCAGCTGTTGATAGGGCATTCTTTGCGTTTCAGGAAGCCTCCTCTTGAAGGGGACCACACTTCAGGTGTCTTGGCTTACCCATGAAGGAAACAGAGGGAGGCAAGTGGCGGCGATGACGCAGGAAACAGTATTAATAGTGGATCAGGCAAAAGAATTCTTGCAGTGCTTTAATGGTCGAGGGTGTTGGGAAGTTCTGAACGGTTGCTACTTCTCAGGGATGAGGTGAACTCCTTCAGGAGTAATGCAGTGCCCAAAGATTGATACTTCGCTGGCTACAAAGGTACACTTGTTGTACAGGACTATAAGGCTGTTCTGCTGTAAGTGGTCGAGTGTGATGTGTAGGTGATTGAGGTGTACAACTCTGTATATATATATATATATATATATATATATATATATATATATATATATACATATATATATATATATATATATATATATATATATATATATACATATATATATATATATATATATATATATATAATAAAAATTAATAAATAATAATAGTAATAGTAATAACAATAATAACAGTAATAAAAATAATAACAATAATTACAACAATAACAACAATAATAACTAACAACAATAATAATAATAATAATAATAATAATAATATTATATACATTTTATAGAATTGTAAATCCTACAATTAGAGTATATGTCAGTGTACATAACAGATGCTCGTATTATAATGCCCTATGTGATCAATATAAGATTTTACATAATCATTGTCAGGAATAATTTCTGGCTAGAAACCATGAAAACATAATGCTTGTATCATATGACAAAGCTTATTCCAGATAAATTACCTAGATGAATAATAACAATAATAATAATAATAATGATAACAATAATAATAATAATAACAATAATAATATTAATAATGATAATAATAATAGTAATGATAATAATAATAATAATGATAAATAATCATTAATAATTAATTATTAGTAATTAGCAATGAAAAATTAAAAATTTTAAATTAAAAATTAGAAAATAATATTTAATAAATAACAATTAATAAATAGTAATTGATTATAATAATAATAATAATAATAATAATAATAATAATAAATATTCAATAATCAGTAATTAATAATTAATTATTAATAATTGATGATTAAAAATTAATAACATGATTAATAATTAGTTATTGATAACTATTAAATAACAATTAATAATTAGTAAATAATTAAGTAATAATCAATAATCAATCAATCATTAATAATTAAAAATTTAAATTAGTAATTAGTCAGCAATAATTAATATATAACAAATGATAATTAATAATTAATAATAATCATAATGATAATAATAATAATAATAATAATAATAATAATAATAATAATAATAATAATAATAATAATAATAATAAATATCCGATACTGAGCAGGTGGAAAGGAACCTCAGTTTGATAAGGAACTGGAGAAATACGACAACGCCAAACATTCTTAAATTTATTTCCGTCACCAACAAACAAGGACGTTTTGAAACATCTTTGTGTTCATAATCATGTTCCTGGGTAAAAAAGTAAAACAATAAAGAGCAAGCTGTACATAAATATTATAAACAAATAGTATTTAATTTATTATAGGAAAAGGCATATTTAGACAATTTTCAATGAAAAACTATACATTTCTTGGTTAAGTCGAGGCTTTTTAGATTTTATAAAAATTATAAAAGAACGTGATAGAAATTATATAAAAATTCTAAGTGGAACCTCTTATTCACTTTGCAATCCAGGGTTTTCTTCTTTTTATAGAGAGATTGTAAAGATGAAGCTTGTATTAGATTGAGACAATCGAAATACACCGCTCCAAAGGCCTTATTCCTGAATTCAGATAATGACTATCTTCTTTTGGTTTTTCACATTTCAAATGGTTCCTAGTTGGAATGGAGAAGTGGAGGTATTTCATGCTGTCACTTGGGAAATATTTTTTTCCAGAAGGATAGTGAGAAGCTAGGAACTAAAATTTATGGAGTGTAAGGACTTTCATTCAAAGATACCGAATATGTTTAATAAATTAATGAATGAAAAATTAAAGACGGGAACACAAATATCAAAAAATAAAATCCCTAAGGGCGGCCATACACGCGGAGGATTGGCTCCCTGATTTCATCGTTATTGGCGCGTGTATGGGGACTAAACAGGACAAACCCGTAGCGACTAGCCTATCCTCTCATCCTGTCAGCAGTTTGACTGGACAAGCCAATTCCGTCGTGATTGGCAGTATGGCCTGCCAGTCTCGTGGGTGTGTGGGCACGGTTTAGCATGCTGACGGGGTTGAATCACCCATTTTGACACGTACAGTATTCCATACTTTGTCCCTTGATCGGAGAACTTTTCATTTTAAAGATAAACTGATTGCAGTTCAAAAGTTTCTGATATTATGCATTTCATTGCTCTTTATTTGAGGTTTTCCCCTCACATTTTCATTCACCAAGTTATGATTTCCTCAAATTTCCTCTGCTTTTTCATAGTATATTCTATCTTTAAAGCCACACAGTATTCTGCCTTACTCGTGCAATAGTATCTTATATTCTGATAATAAACAGATACTGAAACAAAAGGAAATAAATTGATATTCTGATTAGATTTTATGAATTCTCTTCATAGGAAAAAACGAAGGTGTAAAATATGGATAGGGGATAAATTAGGTACCTACTGATAAATCTATTAACTTATGTATATCTCTCTCTGACATTTTTTTTCTCTGCCTATATAATTACAAGCTTTATCAAATTTCTATAAATTAACGTAAAAAAAGTACGCCTAATTAAAAGTGCAGTAGCGCTTCACATGAGATAATCCTCAGAAAGATCTAAAAATACATTTAGTACATTGTTCCCAGGAGACACTTGGACTCTCTTATTATTTGGGATAAAGGGAAAAGGTAATCCTATAATGACTTTGTGGCGGGATGTCGCAAGAACAACCCCCACACCCTTGATCACACCAACTGACAAATGTCTCTGCACAAACTTTCTCCTTACGTTATCAGCTGGACTTTTGGGCAGAAGGGAAATTAAAACAAAATATAACCTTAAAACTATATTTCTTAAAACTAAAACTCAAAACAAAATTCTGCATTCTAAATAAGCTTAACCCTTAAAAACTATAATCTTTAAAACTAGATTAATACATAGGAACAACATTCAAGAAAAATAAATAACACTTGAAAGCTAAATAAATAACCACAACAACGTTCCATTAAACACAAATACACTAACAATACTTAAAATTAAAATAAAACCACACCAACAACAAATTAAATAAGTATTTATAAATATTATAGGACACCAATACTGTCGTCCACGCAAAGTCAAACTGTCTTACCACTGCTTTGTGGTTAACCGACTACACTGTGTGGCAATTTGCCACAACTGCCTCCCTGATTGGGGTCGTGGTTATCATCATATCTTTGTCTCCCCATCAGAAGCAGCAGCAATCGAAAACACCAGTCCAACCAAAATCCTCTACCACAGGTCACCAACAGTTCTGCAGTCCAAAAGAGCAGTCCAAACAAAATCCTCTTTTACAGGCCTGGTCAGCAACAATAAATCCACTTTCAAAAAAAAAAAAAATAACAGTCTCTCCAAAGGAAGAATTACAGCCTATAATGAAAAAAATAAAAACACTAATGTACACCACTAGCTAAGTAAACTATCACATTATAATCAAAGATAAATAATAAACTGTTTCTGTCATTCAGAATCACTCCTAGCAAAGATGAATAAAATTGTACTTACTTTTGAAATAAATAAACACTTCCACGCTGGTCGAAAAATAATATAAAATAGTAATCCAGCACTCAAACCACACAACTGCCTCTAGCTGCAGTCAGATCAAAAAGAACATTCACCCAAGACATTCAGCACTGTCCTAACCTAGCTAAAAACAAACAAACAACCTCGTTTATACCAACAGTCTTTCTCACAACAAACAATCGATACACTAACTACCTCTCACTCGGTTACGCACACACATACACACACTCTCTCTCTCTCTCTCTCTCTCTCTCTCTCTCTCTCTCTCTCTCTCTCTCTCTCTCTCTCTCTCTCTCTCTCTCTCTCTGGATTTGGGAAACAGAAAAAATAAATAAATATAAAACAAAAATCAATTCTCCACAACTTCAAGAGAAATAAGTACTGTAGCGGATAAATCACCACTACGTAGTGCCGACAGAGAATGCCTATCACGTTCCTTCATATGATTAATTCAAGTCAGATTTCATAGATTTATATTATATAAAAAATAAAGAAAGTGAAAAGTACCAAAATTTGGCATTTTCAAAATTAGATGTAGGCTACCAATTGTACTTGATACTCGGTAACTAACCAAATTTAGTTAACAAGTAACAAAAACGTTAACCATGTGGGCCTATCTTGGGTGCCCAGTCCTCTTGAACTAAGCAGGCTAGTCCGTAGTGTGTGTGGATATCTCTCACAGAATTGGAGCATCGCTCCAGTCTTTAAGGACAAACCGTACGGTCAGTCCTCTGCGTGTATGGCCGGTTTAACACATGACAGGGGATGATGGAAAATTCAGATAATAGAATCTAAGGAATGAGAGAACATTTTTAGGACTCCATGGGCATCGCTCCTGAGCTCTGTGGTTCGGTGATGTAAAGGACAATCAAACACTCACTTTCAGGATATTTTGATATTTTGTCTTCCCCTTTCCAAGCTTACTGCATCAACTGTAGTAATACGGTTTAACTACTATATTGATAGACTGATTAGATAGCATGATAATTGCTCAAGCACTCCAAATTAGAGCTTCAAGGGTAAACAATGTATTTTTAGCTCGTTATGTACACATCTATTAGAGTATTGACCCGGTCCAAAGGCCCACATCCAGCCGCACATAGCTGTGCTAACTCAGATCCTTGATGACTTAGATAGGACACTGTATATGGGAACTTTTATAATACATACATAAGAATATTTGAATCAAAAATATAAAAAAAAATTGTTCATGAAATTAAGAAGTTACCTTCATTTCTGAGACATGTAATATTCTCCAGATCATTGATAACTTTCAGTTATAGTATTAGCATAGGGAATAGTAATATTCTCAAGATCATT
>NW_027171662.1:410000-412500 GCF_036898095.1 Palaemon carinicauda
AACAAGCAAACCACAGCCAAAATTTTTACTTGAACGTAAAGTGGTCCTAAAAAAAAAACCAGCTAAACAGAAATTACGTAATTTTGAATTGTATAACAATATTAATCATGAGGAAATTATCCAATTCATATAAACTAATTCTAATGTTATATACGCAATCAGACTTTATCTTTATGATAATAGATTCTAAAAATAAAAAAAAAATACCTCTGGGTTGAGGTGACCATATTTTTTCATGATTTTCTATATTTTTTTTTTCTTATCTGTAACTCACTTTATTGGACCCTAAAGAAGTGCGTATCAAAATGCACGAAAAGGCTAGGTATTAAACATTTTTTTTTCCTATTGGCTCTTGCTGTATATTAAGGAAGGTTCTGTGCATTTCAGTTTCACAGCTAATGCAAAATGTGTCTTAAGACTTATTGAAAATACTTGATGAAAAGGAAAGATTCTGATTTTTGTAGGTACAAAGTGATGTTGTGTTCTAATTAGGGCTCGTGAGATTAAAGAGTGATTATTGGTAAAATTTTGCTTGCTTTCATTTTGCTTTATCAAAGCAAGGCATATTATACTTTTGCCTCTTAGTTATCTATATCTGCTAAGAGATCAATGCATATTTATTCCATTCTTTTAAATCTGCTTGCATATTTCTACACTTTATTTTTCATTGCCATGGAATTCTATCTGTCTTTGAAACTTGTTTTTCTGTGGTATGTGTAAAAAGGTCTACACGTGTGTTTAGCTGCTGTAGGCTACATCATTGCAATTTCTGGGATTTTTTGTGTGTGTGTGTGGGGGGGGGGGGAACATCATGAATTTGTTGGCCAATATATGCCGTCTGTACTTTTTGTTGATCTAGCGTTATTTTCTTTGTTTTGTGTTACCGTAGATGTTATGTAATTAACATTATAATATTACTTTATTTAATGTAGTTTCTAATAATATGATACCCATCCGTTTATTTATATAGATATATATATATATATATGCTATATTATATATATTATATATATATATATATATATATATATATATACATATATTATACACACACACACACACACATATATATATATATATATATATATATATATATATATATATATATACATACATATATATATATATATATATATATATATATATAAATATGTGTGTGCATACACACACATATATATATATATATATATATATATATATATATATATATATGTATATATATACACTTTATATATATATGTATATATATGTATATATATATATATATATATATATATATATATATTTACATATATTATATGTATACACACACACACATATATATATATATATATATATATATATATATATTTATATATATATATATATATATATATATATATATATATACATATATATATATATATATATATATATACATATATATATAAACAAGCACACAATCAATCATATTACAGTATTAGAAATTACATTGGATAGGGTTATATCAGAATCTCTGCCTGGCCAGAAGCTATTACCATAAAATTAATTCCAGTGTGTATATATTCACAATATGGAACTTGGTATTAATGCCATTGTGGTTGATATTTACATTAATTGAAATCACGAGTTTTAGTGATATATATATTCATCATAAAATAACCACGTGTTGCAAACTGACGATTCAGCTATCATGGTGGAGATGGGTTTATTTCAAGTCTTTGAACAGATTCCTGAATTCGACAGGAATATGTATGGTGACTTGTCATAAGATTATATCTCTCTTGATGGCTCAGTTGGTAGAGTCCTCGCAGGGATGGTTTTCGGCTGAATAGGCAGGGGTTCAAATCTCTGCCCGGCCAGAAGCTATTACAATAAAATGAATTCTAGTGGATATATATTCCTAAGATAGAATTCGGTATTAAATGCCATTGTGGTTGATATATAAATTATATATATATATATATATATATATATATATATATATATATATGTATGTATATATATATACATATACATATATATATATATATATATATATATATATATATATATATATATATATATATATGCATGCATGCAAATCTATATGAAGATCTGAAAATATTTATGAAAAAAGATAAGACTCCACTTACATTTCTTTTAGGTGATATTAATGCTAAAGTAGGTCAAGAGATAGAGGAGAATTAGGAATGATAGGATACATACTTGTACAAATTTCTGAAGAAACAATTTATTTTCTCATAAAAAGGGACATAGAAAATGGACATGGAGAAGCCCAAACAGAGAAACAAAAAAGGAAATACATTCTTTTTTCAGAGAAAACGGTAATTTAAAGAAAGATGTAATGGTGTTGAACGAGTTAAAGTAAAGGTACCATAAAATTATGAGAAGCCAAAAACCTGATGAGATTAGTTTAGCAATACAAAATAGGTAGTCCCAGATACATGATGAAATGGAAGCCGGTATCAAAGGATATAGTAGGATAAGTAAAAAAAGGATTCAAAGACATGAAAAGGGT
>NW_027171662.1:417500-420000 GCF_036898095.1 Palaemon carinicauda
ATATATATATATATATATATATATATATATATATATATATATATATATATATATATATTTATACATATATATATATATACATATATATATATATATATATATATATGTATATATATACATATATATATATATATATATATATATATATATATATATATATACATGTATATATATATGCATACATACATACTTACATATATATTATTATTATTATCATTATTATTATTATTATTATCATTATTACTTGCTAAGCTACAACCCTAGTTGGAAAAGCAGGATTCTATAAGCCTAGGGGCTCCAACAGGGAAAATAGCTCAGTGAGGAAAGGAAACAAGGAAAAATAAAAATCTTAAGAAGAGTAACATTAAAATAAATATTTCCTATAAAAACTATAAAAGCTTTATCTATCTATCTATCTATCTATCTATCTATCTATCTATATATATATATATATATATATATATATATATATATATATATATATATATATAAGTATATATATATCATCAGCCGCTACTAGTCCAATGGAAAACAAAGGCCTCAGACATGTTCCTCCTCTTGCGTATGTTTATGGTTTTTCTGTGCCAGTCCATGTCGGCAAACTTCCTTAGTTCATCATTCCATCGTCTTCTCTTCCTTCCTATGCTTCCTTTACAATCTCTAGGGACCCAATCTATTATTCTTAATGTCCATCTATTGACTGTCATTCTCATTATATGTCCTATCCATGTGCATTTCTCTTTCTTACATATTGTTAGAATCCTTTGCTCAAGTTTGCTCTCGTATCCATGTTGTTCTTTTCCTGTTTCTGTGGGGATAACAGACACATATTATATACATATTTATGAATACACACACACATATATACATTGTATATATATATATATATATATATATATATATATATATATATATATATATATATATATATATATATATATATATATATATATATATATATATATATATATATACAGAGAGAGAGAGAGAGAGAGAGAGAGAGAGAGAGAGAGAGAGATACTTACTTTACATTTATATCCTAGAGAAGATATATCCCCTAGGATACTCCGTCAAACGATGTCCTTGGCAACATCCTTCCAACTTTCCCAGCAAGACAAAGCGAAGGAGGAGCTCAACGTAATCCTCACAGGAGCAGCAGGACACGTTTGCTTAAATGCTTTGGATACTGGTTTCATTAAGAGGGTCTTCTTATTCAGGAGATGCCATACCTATATCAAAGAGGGAGGAGGAGGAGGAGGTGGAGGAGGAAGAGAAGGAGGAGGCATAAAATATCCGTCGTCATGGTTACTGTGAGAGACATTAGAGGAGAAGCTAACTATACTAAGGCATTCAATTTTGAATTCATGTGTGGTTTGAACAAGTGAGAGAGAGAGAGAGAGAGAGAGAGAGAGAGAGAGATAGAGATGCAAATAATATGGCCATATTAGCTATGACTTCCACTCAAATTAATAAACTCTTCATGCGTCTATGAACATGCGGTAAACTACGCATCGAAGGTAAATGATTTGGCGTAAATAAAGGGAAATGCGTCATAATTGTGATTGTTTTTTTAAAGAAAAGACTCTTAACAAGATACTAATAACCATCAGGAGGCTGTCTGTTTCAAAGGAACTATTTCTTCCTGCTACATTGAATCATTTCCACGTCTCAACATAACAACTAATCCCCGGGAGTTTCACTCCTCTAGAAGTAAAATTGTAGACAGGAAGTTGGTCACAAACAAACAAACATACAAACACGGGCAAAAATATGCCCTCCTCCCAACTGAGTTGCCGGAGGCAATAACTATAGACTGTATTCAGTGTTTCCTTCGAATTAGTAGTACTGATACTACTCATAATACTACAGCCAATCGTGAAAAAAATAAAAAAAAATTATAAGAATAAAACCTGAAAATAAAGGAATTATTATATAAAGAGTAACAACTAGTAACAAGATACTGCAACACTTCACCATTTCTTGATGGAAGTCGCAGCTACTTAGCATAATGGAGGCCCAAAACTGCCTTTCCAATTCCAGAGAACCATTGTAGAAGAACCTGTTGTAAAATGGGAAAAACTAAGTTAATTTGCGCACTAAGTATAACCTAAAAGCAGAGAGCCTTTGAATATAAAGCAGAGAGAGAGAGAGAGATATGTTACTCTTCGAGAGGTACATTGGATCTTCATTGAGACTGAATGATAAAATATCACAATATTCTTACAATATTTCTCTTTTTTATACTAAAATGTGAACATTACATGTATTATTATTGGATACAGTTGGGTGGAACAAAAGTTTAATCAAAATCCGGTTTATTTCAAATACAGTTGTAATTCTTTGTTTAAACAGATGGTTCCTTATTCCTTATTGCTCACTCCGCAAAATAAGTTTGCGGGCACTCTATCTCTTTATAGATAGGTGCAAAGCTTCTAAGCTTATTCTTATTATTGTTATTAAGTTCATATCTAAAAGAGTGCATATGCTAATTTTGTCTCGT
>NW_027171662.1:430000-432500 GCF_036898095.1 Palaemon carinicauda
CACAGGAGATAAGAGCATGGGTAGGTTACACACCTAGGGTACCAGAGAGTTCAACACCCCCCCCCCCCCCCCCGACCCCTTCCAATCTTCCACGACCCACCAGGAACACGGGTGACTCACCATTTCCACGAAATATCCCATTGAGGGAATAAGAAAGATATTTGCAACATGGTAAGTTATAACATTTAGTCGTTATATGTATATATATATATATATATATATATATATATATATATATATATATATATATATATATATATATATATATATATATATATATATGTATACATATATATATATATATATATATATATATATATATATGTATACATATATATATATATATATATATATATATATATATATATATATATATATACATATACCCACACACACGACAATTTACCACTAACATCCGTGATTTTCATTTACTCATAGGCAACCAATAACTCTTAACATCAAATTCTCCTCTGGGTCTATGGTCCCGAGACAGGGTGAATTCGATATCAATAGGCATTTGTGGCTTAAGAATATGTATATATGTATATATATATATATATATATATATATATATATATATATATATATATATATATATATGTATATATATATATATATATATATAATATACTGTATATATATATATATATATATATATATATATATATATATATATATATATATATATATGTATATATATGTATATATATGTATAATATATTTATATATATATATATATACAATATATTTTATATATATATATATTATATATATATATATATATATATATATATATATATATATATATATATATATGTGTGTGTGTGTGTGTTTGTGTGTGTGTGTATTTCTGTGCACGTGTGCGTGCGCGTATATTAATAATATTATATTTTAGCAAACCAACACAGCATCTTTCTAAATATATACATATTCAATGAAGAATTTACTTATTTTTCAAAGTTTTGAAAATAGAATATTTACTGTATTGCCCTTCCCTTACTTTTAATATTCAGTAAAAGGCTCAATAAATTGTTTGCTTCCATGATTAATATTCATGAATATTAAATAGTTTGTACCAACCGCGTGTCACACGATCGTACATAGTTCATTTTGTGCTTGTATCTTCGCTCTCCCCTCGCACTAAAAAGAACCTGAAAAAACATATCTGTTTTTCTCACCAGTAATGGTGTCAATTTTAAACATGAAAATTCTTGTTACCTGGAGCCTTTGTATATAAAGGAGAGTGTTCTATAATGAAATCACTCAGTTGCTTTTATCCTGCCTTTGAGTCACAACCTTCTCTCGGCCCGTCACAAGTTTCAAAGACTGCAGAATGTCAATAATGCCACGATTTAGTTTGATAAAAGTTTTAGAATTTTATTCTCTCTTCTTGGTGAAAAGCTAGAAACAAACGATAAGAATACTAATATATATATATATATATATATATATATATATATATATATATATATATATATATATATACATATATATATATATAAAATACACTCTCTAAAGCTTAGACATTGAGAAAATATCAAGGGAAAATATGAAAAGCACAATGAAAAAAAAATCATAATAACTGATATGTTACAACACAATTAACCATTATTATTATTATTATTATTATTATTATTATTATTATTATTATTATTATCATTATTATTATTATTATTATTATTATGAATAAGGACATGTCTGAGGCACTTTGTTGTTGCTGTCGTCGCATAGATTATGCTTCGCTTTCATAACTTGGTCTTTCTCTAAACAGTTCACAGTTTGCAAACCGAACACACTTACCCTCTGCAGATCAAAACTTGTAACCAATGGATGTGCAGTGACGTCCTTAAGAAATCCATACCAACCGATCCTTGGCCCCCAGAGATCGAAGGCTCCATTGAGGTTCTTGATTATTCAGGAAATGTGTCCAAGATGCAGCTTCCTCGCGGTCAAGAACCCTCCAGCGTCAGTACTGTAGTCTTGGGCAGTGCCATAACCTCTGTACCGTGGCCCTCCACTGCCTTCTTTTGCTTAAGGGTACACTCAGTCACACTAGTCCATTTGTTTCCTCTCCTCAATGGGCTATTTTCCCTGTTGGAACCCTTGGGTTTATAGATGCTTTAGCCTTGGGAAGCAGCTCTTCTAGGAGGACACTCAACAAACCATTGTTTTCTAGTCTTGGGTAGTGCCATAGCTTCTTCACCATGGTCTTCCACTATCTTGGGGTAAAGTTCTCTTGCTACAGGGTACACTCGAACACACTTTTATGTCTTATTTATCTTCCTTTTGTTATTTAAGTTTTTACGTTTTATATATGAAATATCTATTTTAATGATACTGTTCTTCAAACACGTTATTCTTATTGTTCATTACTTCTCTTGTAATTTATATATTTTCTTGTTTCCTTCCTCACTGGGCTATTTTTTTCCTGTTGGACCCCTTGGGACTTCATTAAGATGCAATATGTTTTCTAGGTTTCAGTACGTCGTTGTAGTAGAAG
>NW_027171662.1:435000-463200 GCF_036898095.1 Palaemon carinicauda
TTCATCGGCCTCTGATAAGTTGAGTACCATTTCTTTTATGTATAAATGTAGGCTCTTGGTAAATTTTAAAGTGATTAATAGGATTAATCTTTGTTACAAGAGCTGTTGCCTACCGGAGGCGTCATGGACGCTGTCGCTCGCTAGGTATGAGTTTTAGTTAGCCAGAGCGACATTCCCGGTTTTTTTGCTTTAATAAATTTTAGCTATTTAGCGTTACCTAGGATTTCCTTTCTCGTGCTTTTAGTATTATTTTGGCGAAGTATTCGCCAACTCTGGCCTACGCTAGGCCATGTAGCCTAGTCGTTTGGTCCTAGTACTTTCCTGCATGATTTTGGATTTCCGAGTGTTTTAAAATTTTATTGAAGCTTTAGGCTGTTTTTTATACATTTAAGATTATGTTGAATATTTCCAAGATAGTATACGAGTGAGTTTCGGTGATTTAGGTAATCGATTCTCTTGGTGCCTAGGCTAAGTTGCTTATGGAGCCTTAGTATACTTTCTCATACTCCCCGGTTGCTTTCTTTTCTTCGGAGAAGGTATGCAATCCCTTTCCCTCTGTTTAAGCCTTGGGCTTAACCCTAAGTGGTTTATCTGAATTAACTTTCGATACAACTATACTGGGGCGTTACTGTATCCTCCCTGTTCCAGTAAGTCTGGCTTCAGAGAGGGACAGAACATCAGTTTTTTTTTTTTTAGTCTGAGTCTGTGTTTGTCTGGCTTGGGGTAGAGTCTCCCTCGCTGGCCTGACACAGACATAGGAGGCTTAGCCTCCTTAGGTCACTGCCGAAGGTTTCTGTACGAGATGATTCCTTCTTTTGTGATCTAACAGACTAGTCCTTGTTGCTATTCTCGGTGGGAGGATAAGATCCTTTCCCTGGGAGTAGCAACACCTTCCTTGCTTTGGTTCAGTGGGGGTTGGCAAGTATTGCTGGCCTCACTCCTTGGATCTCCCTTAGGCTAAGATGAGTTTTCTTGGCTGCAGGTGATTCTTCACTAAAGCAAGGTTGGTAGGACCCTCTTTTGTCCCTTCCCCCTCTATCTCCGTAATGGCCCAGCCATTACAGTACTGTACGTCTTTCTACATCTGGACCTAGGATAGGTTAGGATGTGGAATTGACTCAGTCTCTTGCCGGCCGGCAGAGTTTGCCGGCCGGCAAGGGTCTTCTGCTTTGAGTGCTGCCCGGACCTCCCTTGGTCCCTCATCCATGTCTGCCTGTAGAGCCAGACGACATTGGTCAGGAAGCCTGAATTAGATTCTCCCCTTCCTTATATGCACTCTTTCGGATTGCCGGGCTTGGAGGTAGTTTACGCTCTTATCCCGGCATCCATTCTGTTTTCTTCTAGTGCTGTACCCGACCCGGCTGCCGGCCTCATAGGCCGGCAGCCGGACAGTCGTAGCCCTCTGGTTCTTCTGCTGCTGGCCAGCATCGGTTGTTTACCTTTGCCGGCCGGCTATTGTCAAGCCCTTGTCTTCCGGTCGCTATGAGCAGTGGCCGACAGCCGGGTACTACCTTGTGTAGTTGCCGGCCGGCAGTCATTGCCGGCCGACATTGGCTGTTGCCGGCCGGCAGTAACATGCATTTGAACCAGCGTTCTGCCGCCTTATAGCTGTTAAGTAGTATACTTTAAAGCTATTTATGGTCGGCCGGCACATTACCTTCTATACTGTACCAGTATTCTTCAGTATAACATATACTGTCGGAAGAAAACTATAGTATAAGTTTTGGTACAGCACTGTGTGTTCTAACACTTTTGTGTTGTCTTTCACAGCCCTTTGGTGTTGCCTTACAGATAAGAAAGCGAGTTCTTTCTTGTCTATTATCCGGTATTTTAAAATCATATCTTAGGTGTGAGCTCCACCTGTTTCCTCTGGAAATTTTTCATTGGTTACTCTAGGACAGATTAACCATACGATTTTATTATCTGGAAGGCTGCAACAATTGGTTGTGCGGGAAAACACAAGTGTGTGTCTTTCCTTTCTGATTTGTTATGCTAACTGTGCATATCCAGTGATACGTATTTCACTTGATACTCATGGAAATTTTTTCTCTTTGCAGGAGGTACGTCCGAAATGCGGAAGTGCTTTCTGCAACGTCCGCAGTAAGAACTTCTGCGGACATGAGTTATGTAGGAGGCACGCAGCATGCGCTGTCTCCAAGGGTGATCTCCGGTATTGGGACCCCCAGGTATGTACCGTGTGCTGTAACCTGATTACTGAGGCTTTTGATTCCCCTAGGACAGCGGAATCAAGGGATATAGCAAGGGAGAAGCTTCGCACCTGGGTAAGGGGCTTCCAGAAGAACACCTCTGGACCTTATCTTCCAAGTGAGAAGATGAGGGCTTACCTTTTCCCTAGGGCATCAGCTGATGCAGTGATACCCCAGCCTCAAGAGGAGATCCCCCTAGTTCAGATCCAGGTGGATGCTGAAGTGGCGGTCGCCTTGCAAGACATCCAGTTGGACGACAGGATGTCAGACGTGTCCGAGCGTCTGGAGGAAGACCTCCTGGCAGGAGGCCAGGATGAAGATCAAGCTCCAGACATTGTAGAGGAAGAAGCCGACGAGGTGTCGGCTGTTCCGGTTCTGATCCCTGAACCTATTCCCTCAACATCGTCCGCTCTCCCAGTAGAGCTGGGACAGGCCCTCTCCTCCATTGTTGGAATGATCCAACAAATGCAGAAGGAGAATATGGAGAAGGCGGCTGCAATGGAACTGCAGATGCAGAAGCTTGCAGCATCACGTGGGCCCCAGAAAAGGCTCAATGTGAAAGACCTTCCCTTGTGCTCAGATGCTAACCCGTGGAGATATGCTGAGCACATGCCGATGACGACTGGAAAGATCGTCATGTCGGATAAACTGGGTTCAGTTCCCCTTGAGGAGGTGGAATTCTGGCCCAGCAAAGGGTCATATCCGGACTGTTATGTCCGGTTGAGGAAGGAACCAGCTTCAAAGGAGGAGACAGAGCCGAAGGAGGTCATAGTGATGGACTATGCTAAGGCTCAAGCATTGCTTTCATCTTCGATGAATGAGAGGGGCTTCACGAACTCAAAGGTAGCTGCATTGAGTAAGAAGCTCCCTTCCTTTGAGTCCTCTCCTGCTAGAGTCTTCCCCTTTTTGCAGAAAGGGTTTGCGGCTGTATTAAAAGCAGTCGAGGCTGGCAAGCCTTGCCCCTCCCTGGAGGAGTGTAAACCCTTGTCGCTGGCCCTACCCATGGACCACAAGGACTGGAAGGACGTCCATCTTACCTTCTCAGTCGGGAAGTTGGAGGTTGATATTGCCGGACGTCAGTTCGGTGAGAACCTCCCTAAGCTGTCTGACTTTCTTTTGTGGAGAGAGCTCGAGACAAAAGAAAGACTGGCTGCCTCAATGTCTCTCCAGACCACTCTTGAGACGATGGCAAGTGACCCCAAGGTCCATGAAATGTTCATGGTAGTGGCCAAGACTCATCTGGTCACAGTGACGAAGGATCTTTACAGCTTCGTCAGGGCGAGGAGAGCTTGTAGGGAGTTCGTGTTCACCTCGGCTACGGTGAGGCACGAGCCATGGAAACTAATCTCCTCCAACATTTGGGGCAAAGAACTTTTCCCTAGCGAATTGGTCAAAGAAGTTGTGGATAAGGCTGCCACGGAGAATAGAAATCTTCTCCAGAAGTGGGGCCTGTCTATCAAGAGAAAGTCTTCCCCGGATGAGGGTCCCCAACCAAAGAGGAAGACTAAAAGGACTAGGCTACCGTCTCGGCCAGCCAAGCCAGTTGAACAGCAACAGCAACAGCAATTGCCGATGCCTTCAGTGCCCCAGATGGTGGCACAAACCCCGACCACTTTCCAGTGGGTACCCCAGGCCGTGTCGACGCAGTCCCCGGCATTCAACCCAACGTTCGAAGGGCAGTCAACTTCCTTTCGAGCAAAGCCTAGAGGAGCAGCCAGAGGCTCGTCTAGGCGCCCCTCAAGGGGAAGGGGATTCAGGGGTGGTCGCGGTCAGGAAGGCAGGACCTCTGGACAACAGTCCAAGTGAAATGATACCGGTAGGAGGGAGACTTCAGATTTTTCGGGATCGGTGGACCTTCGATCCCTGGGCCCACAGCCTACTCAAGAATGGACTGGGCTGGAGCTGGTACAGCACTCCACCCCCGTGCCCTTGGTTTTTCCAACACTCCACCCCCGTTCTGGAGGAGTACATCCAAGATTTGTTGGAGGAATAAAGTGATCCGAAGGGTAAAGTCCATCAAATTCCAAGGGAGGCTGTTTTGTGTTCCCAAGAAGGACTCGGAAAAACTCATAGTCATTCTAGACTTGTCGTCACTCAACAAGTTCATAGTGAACTACAAGTTCAAGATGCTAACACTGCAACACATAAGGACCTTACTGCCCAAGAGGGCATATACCGTCTCCATAGACTTGTCAGACGCCTATTGGCACGTTCCAATCAACCGTCGACTCTCCCCCTACCTAGGGTTCAAGCTACAACGAAAACTATACGCCTTCAGAGCCATGCCATTCGGGCTAAATATAGCTCCAAGGATCTTCACGAAGCTTGCGAGAGTAGCTCTCAAGCAATTACGCCTAAAGGGAATTCAAGTAGTAGCCATCCTGGACTACTGGCTGGTGTGGGCAGCATCCAAGACAGAATGCTTGCAAGCTTCCATTCATGTGATCCAGTTCCTAGAGTATCTGGGCTTCAAGATCAACAGAAAAAAGTCTCGACTTTCTCCATCTCAAAAGTTCCAGTGGCTGGGAATCCACTGGGACCTAATGTCACACCGTTTCTCCATCCCGGCGAAGAAAAGGAAGGAGATAGCGGGTTCTGTCAAGAGACTTCTAGATTCCGAAAGGATATCAAGACGCGAGCAGGAGAAAGTACTGGGTTCTCTCCAGTTTGCTTCGGTGACAGACCCGGTGCTAAGAGCATAGCTAAAGGATGCAACCGGAGTTTGGAGAAGTTATGCATCAAACGCGCGAAGAGATCTGAGAAAACCAGTTCCGTTTCGTCTACGTACTCTTCTCAGGCCTTGGTCCCAAGCCAGACATCTAAAGAAGTCGGTTCTTCTTCAGCCACCTCCCCCGTCGGTGACAATTCACTCAAGACGCCTCGAAGGAGGGATGGGGAGGTCACTCTCATCGGAAAAAAGTCCAGGGGACTTGGGCCAAGCTATTCAAGACCTTTCTCATAAACTTTCTAGAAGCTATGGCAGTGCTCCTTACCTTAAAGAAAGTCTCCTCGCGTCACTCGATCCACAAATAGTTGGTGCTGGACAGCGAGGTAGTTGTGAGATGCTTGAATCGACATGGATCAAGGTCACCACCTCTCAACCAGGTGATGTTGGCCATCTTCCGATTGGCGGAAAAGAAGAAGTGGTACCTGTCGGCAGTTCACCTTCAAGGAGTCCGCAGTGTGACAGCGGACGCTCTATCCAGGTTCACACCGATAGAGTCGGAATGGTCCCTAGACGCAGGATCATTCTCCTTCATCTTGAGTCAAGTCCCAGAACTGCAGATAGACCTCTTTGCGACGAAAGACAACAAGAAGTTGCCCCTGTACGTGTCCCCGTACGAGGACCCCTTAGCGGAAGCAGTGGACGCGATGTCCCTCGACTGGAACAGATGGTCCAGGATTTATCTGTTACCTCCTCACAACCTTCTGTTGAGGGTCCTCAACAAACTGAGATCCTTCAAGGGGGTAGCGGCAATAGTGGCCCACTAGTGGCCGAACAGCGTGTGGTTCCCCCTGGCATTGGAACTACGGCTGAAGTTTCTACCGCTACCAGATCCAGTTCTGACCCAGCGAGTCCAGAAGTCTACTGTCTGCGCTTCATTACAGAAAACCCGGACCCTGCAGCTCATGATTTTCTCTCCCTAGCGGTGAGAAAGCGTTTCGGGATTTCGAAAGCCAGCATAGACTTCCTAGAGGAATTTAAGTGCAAATCTACTAGAAGGCAATAAAGTTCCGAAAGCCTGCGCTAGGCTCAGACCTTCAGCACCTCCAAAGCCCATTTCAGGGTCTTTAGACAAAGTTCTTCATTTCGCTTCTCTGTTGAGCACTGAGGAGGGTGCGTTAAAGGATTTGACCCAAAAAGTTATTTTCCTATTTGCACTCACGTCCGGGGCCAGGGTTAGTGAGATTGTAGCCCTCTCGAGAGAGGAAGGTCGTGTTCAGTTCCTGGATGGGGGAGAACTGAACCTGTTTCCGGATCCTACGTTTCTCGCCAAGAATGAGTTACCCACCAACAGGTGGGGTCCCTGGAGAATCTGCCCTCTGAAAGAAGATGCATCTCTATGTCCAGTAGAATGCCTAAAGGTCTATCTTCATAGAACTTCAGACTTCAAGGGTGGTCAACTATTCAGGGGAGAAACATCAGGCTCAAATTTATCACTGAATCAACTCAGGGCGAAAATCTCATATTTTATTCGCAGAGCGGATCCTGACAGTACACCCGCAGGTCACGATCCGAGGAAAGTTGCTTCATCCTTAAATTTCCTTAATTGTATGGATTTTGAACATCTTCGTTCATACACTGGCTGGAAGTCTTCCAGAGTGTTCTTTCGCCACTATGCAAAGCAAGTGGAGCAACTAAAGAGTTCTGTGGTAGCAGTGGGTTGCGTCGTTAACCCTGCTGTTTAACTCTGCGAGGAACAGTGGTTTTAATTGGGACGATTAATTCCAGGGTGAGTGTGTAGTTACATACTGTGCTACAAACTAAGTGAGGGCACTGAGGTGCCCACGTTGACTGTTCCACTTCCAAAGGTGAACCTAGCATAAGTGCAGACATGTGTGCCGAGCGTTTCTAACGCTAATGTAACATTAGTAATACAGACTTTTCTGACCTTGATACCTCGGTATGTTAAAAGTGGCACTAAGGTTTTTCTTTCAGATAAACAAGTTTCTGTTTACTATCATACTTATGCTTAAAGTTTTGGTTATCCTCTTCTTATATATATATATATATATATATATATATATATATATATATATATATATATATATATATATATATATATATATATATATATATATATATATATATATATATATATATATATATATATATATATATGTGGTTAACCTGTCTGTTTATTGTCTGTCAATAAACTTGTTCTTGAGAACCTTGCGTCTCCTTCACCTGTGTCAATTTATTGATATAATTGAGCATTCATTCTATGTATATTTATCTGGGATAATTCTAATATTGTTCCTTTATGCAAGCTAATGTTGCGTTGGTTTATGCTTTCCCTTAGCGGGAGGATCCCACCCCATAAGGGGATGGTGGCGGATTTACAGCTTCCTCCTATGCGGATATAAACCTTTGTCCAATACAAGTATTGTGCGGAGATTGATTGATTGATTGAAAGTTTTCTGGCATCCTGACATCTAAGGTCATTGACGCCGATACCATTTACTGTATATGAAAATTAAAAGAGAATTCGATTAAAATCATAAAAATTAAGAAGTCATTAAAATAGTTAAATAGTTTTCAGAAGACCTGCTTCTGAAATAAATCTAAAAATTCCGCTCGCATAGTAAGACACATCATGTCCAAGAATCTTGGCAAGGATAAACCTGCCATCCTCACCTCGAGACTCAAACAGATGTCTATTTCTTAAGTTAGTAAAATTAGGGCATTCGGTCAACAAATGCCTCACTGTTAAAGGTACTAAGCAGTCCTCGCAATACGGTTGGTGTTGGCCCTTCAGCAGAAACTCGTGTGTCAACCGTGTGTGACCAATACGGAGACGACGACAGAGTCGTCTCCCATTTTCGGGGAATCATGTTATACCTCCAAGGTGATAAGATATTTGTTACTTCCCTCATTTTATTGCCATCTTGACTGTCCCAGTGCTGTTGCCATTTATCACAAACCAATTTCTTGATGTAAGGTAGGAGATCGTTACATGGAATGGGATACCTCCTTGGTAGCAACTCGGATGCCGCATTCTTCGCCAGTAAATCTGCCTTCTCATTCCCAGACACACCTACATGTGCTGGAACCCAACAAAATCGAACAGTTATACCTTTCCGTCCAATAAGGAAAAGCCATTCTAAAATCTTTAAAACTAGAGGGTTACTAGAATTAAAAACTTCTAAAGCTTGAAGAACACTCCTTGCATCACTAAAAATTGTAAAATTACCCTCCTTTTCCAAAGCTATTTTCTCAATAGCAGTTAATATGCCATACAGTTCGGCAGTAAATATGGAAGCTGTTAGAGGAAGTGCACCTCTACAATTAAAATCATTACTATGTACTCCAAATCCAACGCCAGCATCAGATTTGGAGCCATCAGTATATATAAAAGTCGATCCCCTATGTTCTTCGACATGTTCCATAAAAAGAGACCTGGATTCTAAGTCAGTCATATTCTTCTTAACTCCAATAAAGTATTTACAAAAAGATATGTCAGGTAATTTCCATGGAGGCGTTGATGATACCTTGAATGGAAGTACCTTATTTCTAATTATATCCAGACTATTTAAAAATCGTTTCACCCAAAAGCCATAAGGTTGAGGAGATTTTGGGTGCAACTCAAAGTATGATGCGTGTCTTACAAGGCTTGCAGTCTGAAAGGCTAGAGAGCTAGGGAGTCTTTGCAATCTAAACCAATACCGAAGAATGGAAGACATTCGGTAAAGGTCTAGAGGTAACTCTCCAGCATCAACAAGGAGACTTGGGATAGGCGAGGTTTTAAAAGCTCCAGTAGATAATCTAATACCTGCATGATGTATCGAGTCTAATATTTTTAACCGGCTTGGGGTGGCTGAGGAATATACCTCACAACCATAACTAATTTTGGAAAAAATCAAGGCCTTGTATAATTTTAAAATAGTATTGCGGTCTGCCCCCCATGATGTATGGGCCAATACTTTTAAGATATTCAGAGCTTCAACACATTTAGCTTTTAGCGCTTTTAGGTGAGAAACCCATGTAAGTCTACAGTCAAATATCAAACCTAAAAATTTGGTTTCCGATACACATGGTATCCGTTGACCTTTAATGTATATATCCGGGTCTGGATGTACTCCCCGGATACGACAAAAATGGACAATGGTAGTTTTACTTGTCGAGAACTTAAATCCATTCATGTCAGCCCACTGGATAATTTTATCAATAGAGAGTTGGATTTTTCTCTCAACCATTGCCATTCTGGTGCCAGCAAATGATATTGAGAGATCATCCACAAATAATGTTGAGAGAACATCCTGGGGAATGGCTGAGGATATCTCATTAATTGCTAGTGCAAAAAGGGTTACACTCAGCACACTACCCTGAGGAACTCCTTCTTCCTGGCAATTACTCTCTGATAGAGTTTCCCCAACTCTCACTTGAAAAACTCTACGTGAAAGAAATGCCTGAATAAATAGTGGCAGCTCTCCTCTCAATCCCAATTCATGAATGGTTTTAAGAATACCATATCTCCATGTGGTATCATATGCCTTTTCAAGGTCAAAAAATACTGTAACATGGTGCTGTTTGGAAGCAAAGGCTTCACAAATAGAAGACTCAAGTCGTATCAACACATCAGTCGTTGAGTGCATTTTTCGGAATCCACATTGAATCGGTGATAAAATACCTTTTTTTTCAAGGTACCATATCAGCCTTGCATTGACCATCTTCTCCATGATTTTACATAAACAAGATGTCAATGCAATAGGACGATAGTTTGCTGTTAAAAACTTGTCTTTACCGGGTTTTAAAAAAGCTAAAATAATGGCTAGTTCCCAAACACTTGGGTAACTATGATCATGCCATATTCTATTAATAATGCTTAAAATAAATAGCTTTGTATTAAAATGTACATGTTTAATCATTGCATATGGAATTCCATTGGGTCCAGGGGCTGTATCATTGCAATGAGCAAGTGCGGAATCAAATTCTCTTTCAGTGAAAGGAGAATTATACGACTCTTCCCTTCTTGTTGCAAAATTTAAAATTTTCTTTTCTTCAGTGCTCCTATACTGGTGACCAGGGGCTCCTTCACACTTGCTAGATACATTTGAAAAATGATTAGCCAGGGCATTGCTAACTTCATTTGCTTCAGTTACATACTGGCCATTCACCCTCAACACTGGTGGTGGGTTGGGGGTGAATTTGCCAGCTATCTTTTTTACTTTCCTCCACACAGAAGATGGTGGTGTTCTACTGTTAATGGAGGAAACAAAAGACATCCATGACTGGCGCCTTGCTTCTTTCATGGCACGACGGAACTGTGCTCTACATTTCTTGTACATAATTAAATTCTCATCAGTTCTGCGTCTACGCAATCGTGTTAGAGATCTTCTTGTGGCTCTGTGGAGTGCAATTAGTTCTGAAGACCACCACGGGACTGGTCGTCGTTTGAATAACCCTGTTGTTTTGGGAATTGAATTGACTCCTGCTGTATGAAGAGTTCCATTCAGTAGGTCTATGGCATCATCAACACTTTCAAACTGTTCTGCTCTCCCTTCGATTTCACTTAGCTCACAAAATTTAACCCAGTCTGCCTTGTCTAGATTCCAACGTGGCAATCTTTGCAAAGGCGGATCCTTGTTGGTGTTTATAATGATTGGTGCATGATCACTAGTATGCCAATCGTCTAATGTCCTCCAATCAAAATCAAGAAGGCAGTTAGAGCTTGCAATTGAAAGGTCAATGCATGACAAAGTACCTGTCTGAACATGGAAGTGTGTGGGCTCTCCTGTATTAAGGAGTCCCACATCCTCATTCTCCACAATTGATGAGATAATATTGCCCCTTGTGTTGGCCAAAACATCACCCCATAAAGGATGTCTACCATTCATATCTCCCAGTAAGAGAAAAGGTTGAGGGAGTTGTTGAATGACCTCTGCTAAATCATCATATAAAATATCATCATTTGGAGGTAAGTACAGAGAGCATATTGTATATTTTCTCCCTATATCAATTTGTACAACAACTGCCTGCAGGGTTGTACGTATAGATATAGGTATTTGGGGAACATCTCGACGAATGTACATGAGACTTCCGCCATGGCTCCCTACTCCGTGATCATAAGGTGTCCTATAACTAATATATTCGCGAGGACACGGGGTATTAGCATCAAGCTTGCTCTCCTGGAGACATACAATTATGGGGGAATGCTCGTGAATTAAGAGCTTAAGTTCTTCATATTTGGCCCTCAAACCCTGACAATTCCATTGCAAAATGGATGAAAAAACTATGTATTATTTTCTGGAAGACAACTTTGATGAGGTCTTCCCATTGACAGTTTTTGATTTGACAATATTTTCTGTAGGCTTCTTAAGTTTGGGTCTTGATAAATTAGGTTTTATATTAGCCTTTTCAGTGTTGTTGTTACCTATTTCTTGTGGGGGATGGTGGACCTCCACTTGAATTTTTGATTGATTCAAGAAGTTTTCCTGTTGATCTGAAATATCAACAGGCAAAACATCATATCTATTTGATGACATAACTTTTGTGTTTTTAATGGATGGGGGTGAGAGAGATGGAGGTCTCTCTCTTTTCCTATTGACAGGTGGTGATTTATTAGGTTTTGATGCTTTCCCCACTACAGGCGCACCTGATAATTCTGTTTCATGTGGAACCTCCATCAAATCAGGCAAAGATATAGCCTGAGAGAGGTTAGAATTATCCTTTGTAGTGGGGGACAAAGGTTTACTAGAGGTGAGAAAGGTCTTACGTGATATTCTTGCCTTATCCTCTAGAATTCTATCAGAAGATGGCAAATTTCTTTTCTGGGGAATAGAGGCAGTATTAGGTGGGCTGGATGTCTCCTGCCTCATTTTTTCTCCGGATTTCAATACTTTTGCATAACTTGCTGATTTACTCAATAGTCTCTTGGCATGCCCCACACTTATGTGTTCAATACTGGATTTATTGAGAGCAGCCTCTTCTAATTTATATTGCTGGCAGTTCCTATCCGTAGATTTGTGATTCAAATTGCAGTTTATACAATTGGCCTCTAGTGTACAGTCTCCATGGTAAACATTAGAGCATGTACTACACATTTTATCATTCTTACATACTTTAGATGGATGCCCATATCTATAGCAATTAAAACATTGCAGCGGCTTCTGCTTAAAAGTTCGCACTTTAATTCGTTCATTCTCTATGTAAATGTGGAAAGGCACATCAGCATCCTGGAAAGTCAGGATAATCATTGACGTTCCAGGGACTTTATGCACTTTCCACACAGTTAAAGGACACATGGCCAATATCTCCTCTTCTGTGAATTCATATAAGTCTCTATTAAAAACTACTCCCCTTCCATAACTGAAGTCTAGATGGGGTTTCACATCCAGCTTTATGTCTTCGTTATCTGTATTTAAATTGGAAAGTATAACCGATTGAGTTTCTGATTTGGCACTTATTAGGAAACTGTTCTTTCCAAACCGAGATATATCTCCTGGTGCGATAGTACCTACTTTCTTTTGAAGAAATTTACATATTTTGAAATAATTTCCAGTACTCCCTTTTGATTGAGCAATAAGCCACTTTGGTGGTTTTGGCTTTCTCTGGGAAGGTACAACTACCTCTATACTTTTATCAATCCAATCTGCAGGCCTATATACATCCAGATTCTTGGGTACCCCATCGCAAAGAGCACCCTTGAAATTCAAATTACTGATTTTAATATTTATATCATTGATAGCTTTGAATGCTTCATCATGGTTATCAAATGATATCCATGAATCCCATTTGTCACCTTCAAGCCTCATCCTAATTTCCCTGATGTGACCATAACATTGAAATAATTTATATAGAACATCGTAATTGGTTTCAATGGGGATCTGAGTGATGTGAAGGATTCGCAAATTCTCCATGTCACCCAAATTACTTTGTTTTTGAACATAAGTAGCATGGTCCTTTAGAGTTTCCGGGTCGTCAACAGAGGGGTTAGTTTTAGGAGTAGAAGCAAGCCGGGTTATCCACCTCTTATCAGAGGATTTCAGTCCTCCTATCCCATGTGGCCCAACACGAGAAGAGGCTTCAGCGGGGACCAGTCCTCTATTAGAGAGGGGCTGCCTCTCTTAAGGTGGGCGTACACTGGTCAGTGGGGGTAGTTAGCCCCTCCCACCGACGACTCCAATGCCTAGCGTCACCCATTACCCGCAAATATGGGTGACTTAAAACCGGATCATTGGAGCCCGACTCTTAATAGACTTAGTCTGCACCCAATGGGGTCTGCCAGAGGGTGATGGCGTCTAAATTTGTACAGGTTGAGATGGCATGACATCCATCCCACCCTGCGCCAAATCCAAAGCAGCAGTCAAAACCTAAGTCGTACAAGCTAAAGTCGTCAACAAGTTCATGCCCAAGAGGAAGAGATGGGAGAAAATAAGAAGTAATCTAAGGAACGGAGAGAAAGTGCTGACTAATTTAGTTGGATCAACAGTTGGGCACCGAGGTCCAGTGGGGAAGTAGTTCCCATTGTTCATTAGAGCCCAACTGCTAGTCCCTAAGCCCCCCATCCTCATCAAGGCTTCAGCATCTGGGGGGATTGTGCGGAGAACTGGTCGATATTTCATATTGACGCAGTGGTTCTTTACAAACTATGCTTTGCTTAATATAGGGTGAGACCACTATATTGGCTTGCCTGGTATTCATACATAGGTATATGTACTCTTCGAGACTTCCCCAGAGTCTAGTAGGACTCTTCCCTGTAGGGGGCAGGAAGCTCTAACATGGTTTATGGTTAGTTGAAAAGATGTATAACGGTAACATCTTAGGTCTCTAGGTCTAGTCGACCGGGAAAAATTACCTCCGGGGAGTACGGCACGTTCTGAGAATCCACAGATACAGTAATGCTCTGGTATACTTCCATCAGGACGACATGGCTTGAGCCCAAAAAACGGATTTTGAGCGAAGCGAAAAATCTATTTTTGGGTGAGATGGCCATGTTGTCCTGATGGACCCGCCCTTCCCTTTCTATGAAAGGGCTGTAGGACCCCTCCCTACATACAGTATCTGTAGCACCTCGTGTATCGCTACAAGGAATACAGATGGCACCAGGATTGGCGCCAGGCACACTTACGGAACGGGAGAAGAGGGAGCCTTGGGAGCGGCTCCCCCTTTTTCTTTCTCGTTTTCGTTTTCTTGCCAATTGACCCCTTCGATGTGTTATCTCTGTTTGGGATGCAGATTGCCATGTGGCGTGTCAAGAATACGTCCTCTGATATGTCGCGATATCCCTTTCATTAGGGATATTCGCTCCAGGAGTTAGAATTCTGGGTACCTTAAGGTAAATTCTCTGGGAATATCGCCGTAGTTGTAATATACCCTAGGAAGCTACCCTATAGGAACTTCCATCAGGACGACATGGCTTGAGCCCAAATATATATATATATATATATATATATATATATATATATATATATATATATATATATATATATATATATATATATACTGTATATAAATAAATATATATATATATATATATATATATATATATATATATATATATACTGTATATAAATAAATATATATATATATATATATATATACTGTACATAAATAAATATATATATATATATATATATATATATATATATATATATATATATATATATATATATATATTTGGGCTCAAGCCATGTCGTCCTGATGGAAGTTCCTATAGGGTAGCTTCCTAGGGTATATTACAACTACGGCGATATTCCCAGAGAATTTACCTTAAGGTACCCAGAATTCTAACTCCTGGAGCGAATATCCCTAATGAAAGGGATATCGCGACATATCAGAGGACGTATTCTTGACACGCCACATGGCGCCAGGCACACTTACGGAACGGGAGAAGAGGGAGCCTTGGGAGCGGCTCCCCTTTTTCTTTCTCGTTTTCGTTTTCTTGCCAATTGACCCCTTCGATGTGTTATCTCTGTTTGGGGTGCAGATTGCCATGTGGCGTGTCAAGAATACGTCCTCTGATATGTCGCGATATCCCTTTCATTAGGGATATTCGCTCCAGGAGTTAGAATTCTGGGTACCTTAAGGTAAATTCTCTGGGAATATCGCCGTAGTTGTAATATACCCTAGGAAGCTACCCTATAGGAACTTCCATCAGGACGACATGGCTTGAGCCCAAATATATATATATATATATATATATATATATATATATATATATATATATATATATATATATATATATATATATATATATATATATATATATATTTATATATATTTATATATATATATATATATATATATATATATATATATATATATATATATATTTATATATATATATATATATATATATATATATATATATATATATATATATATATATATATATATTTATTTATATACAGTATATATATATATATATATATATATATATATATATATATATTTGGGCTCAAGCCATGTCGTCCTGATGGAAGTTCCTATAGGGTAGCTTCCTAGGGTATATTACAACTACGGCGATATTCCCAGAGAATTTACCTTAAGGTACCCAGAATTCTAACTCCTAGAGCGAATATCCCTAATGAAAGGGATATCGCGACATATCAGAGGACGTATTCTTGACACGCCACATGGCAATCTGCATCCCAAACAGAGATAACACATCGAAGGGGTCAATTGGCAAGAAAACGAAAACGAGAAAGAAAAAGGGGGAGCCGCTCCCAAGGCTCCTTCTTCTCCCGTTTCGTAAGCGTGCCTGGCGCCAATCCTGGCGCCATCTGTATTCCTTTTTGCGTAGCTTAACAACTCGGTGTTTTTTCCTGTGTTTCCTGCAAATCTTGGATTTATTCATCTTTTCATGGCTTCTCCAACTTCATCGGCCTCTGATAAGTTGAGTACCATTTCTTTTATGTATAAATGTAGGCTCTTGGTAAATTTTAAAGTGATTAATAGGATTAATCTTTGTTACAAGAGCTGTTGCCTACCGGAGGCGTCATGGACGCTGTCGCTCGCTAGGTATGAGTTTTAGTTAGCCAGAGCGACATTCCCGGTTTTTTTGCTTTAATAAATTTTAGCTATTTAGCGTTACCTAGGATTTCCTTTCTCGTGCTTTTAGTATTATTTTGGCGAAGTATTCGCCAACTCTGGCCTACGCTAGGCCATGTAGCCTAGTCGTTTGGTCCTAGTACTTTCCTGCATGATTTTGGATTTCCGAGTTTTAAAATTTTATTGAAGCTTTAGGCTGTTTTTTATACATTTAAGATTATGTTGAATATTTCCAAGATAGTATACGAGTGAGTTTCGGTGATTTAGGTAATCGATTCTCTTGGTGCCTAGGCTAAGTTGCTTATGGAGCCTTAGTATACTTTCTCATACTCCCCGGTTGCTTTCTTTTCTTCGGAGAAGGTATGCAATCCCTTTCCCTCTGTTTAAGCCTTGGGCTTAACCCTAAGTGGTTTATCTGAATTAACTTTCGATACAACTATACTGGGGCGTTACTGTACCTCCCTGTTCCAGTAAGTCTGGCTTCAGAGAGGGACAGAACATCAGAGTTTTTTTTTTTTTAGTCTGAGTCTGTGTTTGTCTGGCTTGGGGTAGAGCCTCCCTCGCTGGCCTGACACAGACATAGGAGGCTTAGCCTCCTTAGGTCACTGCCGAAGGTTTCTGTACGAGATGATTCCTTCTTTTGTGATCTAACAGACTAGTCCTTGTTGCTATTCTCGGTGGGAGGATAAGATCCTTTCCCTGGGAGTAGCAACACCTTCCTTGCTTTGGTTCAGTGGGGGTTGGCAAGTATTGCTGGCCTCACTCCTTGGATCTCCCTTAGGCTAAGATGAGTTTTCTTGGCTGCAGGTGATTCTTCACTAAAGCAAGGTTGGTAGGACCCTCTTTTGTCCCTTCCCCCTCTATCTCCGTAATGGCCCAGCCATTACAGTACTGTACGTCTTTCTACATCTGGACCTAGGATAGGTTAGGATGTGGAATTGACTCAAGTCTCTTGCCGGCCGGCAAGGGTCTTCTGCTTTGAGTGCTGCCCGGACCTCCCTTGGTCCCTCATCCATGTCTGCCTGTAGAGCCAGACGACATTGGTCAGGAAGCCTGAATTAGATTCTCCCCTTCCTTATATGCACTCTTTCGGATTGCCGGGTTTGGAGGTAGTTTACGCTCTTATCCCGGCATCCATTCTGTTTTCTTCTAGTGCTGTACCCGACCCGGCTGCCGGCCTCATAGGCCGGCAGCCGGGCAGTCGTAGCCCTCTGGTTCTTCTGCTGCTGGCCAGCATCGGTTGTTTACCTTTGCCGGCCGGCTATTGTCAAGCCCTTGTCTTCCGGTCGCTATGAGCAGTGGCCGACAGCCGGGTACTACCTTGTGTAGTTGCCGGCCGGCAGTCATTGCCAGCCGACATTGGCTGTTGCCGGCCGGCAGTAACATGCATTTGAACCAGCGTTCTGCCGCCTCATAGCTGTTAAGTAGTATACTTTAAAGCTATTTATGGTCGGCCGGCACATTACCTTCTATACTGTACCAGTATTCTTCAGTATAACATATACTGTCGGAAGAAAACTATAGTATAAGTTTTGGTACAGCACTGTGTGTTCTAACACTTTTGTGTTGTCTTTCACAGCCCTCTGGTGTTGCCTTACAGATAAGAAAGTGAGTTCTTTCTTGTCTATTATCCGGTATTTTAAAATCATATCTTAGGTGTGAGCTCCACCTGTTTCCTCTGGAAATTTTTCATTGGTTACTCTAGGACAGATTAACCATACGATTTTATTATCTGGAAGGCTGCAACAATTGGTTGTGCGGGAAAACACAAGTGTGTGTCTTTCCTTTCTGATTTGTTATGCTAACTGTGCATATCCAGTGATACGTAGTTCACTTGATACTCATGGAAATTTCTTCTCTTTGCAGGAGGTACGTCCGAAATGCGGAAGTGCTTTCTGCAACGTCCGCAGTAAGAACTTCTGCGGACATGAGTTATGTAGGAGGCACGCAGCATGCGCTGTCTCCAAGGGTGATCTCCGGTATTGGGACCCCCAGGTATGTACCGTGTGCTGTAACCTGATTACTGAGGCTTTTGATTCCCCTAGGACAGCGGAATCAAGGGATATAGCAAGGGAGAAGCTTCGCACCTGGGTAAGGGGCTTCCAGAAGAACACCTCTGGACCTTATCTTCCAAGTGAGAAGATGAGGGCTTACCTTTTCCCTAGGGCATCAGCTGATGCAGTGATTCCCCAGCCTCAAGAGGAGATCCCCCTAGTTCAGATCCAGGTGGATGCTGAAGTGGCGGTCGCCTTGCAAGACATCCAGTTGGACGACAGGATGTCAGACGTGTCCGAGCGTCTGGAGGAAGACCTCCTGGCAGGAGGCCAGGATGAAGATCAAGCTCCAGACATTGTAGAGGAAGAAGCCGACGAGATGTCGGCTGTTCCGGTTCTGATCCCTGAACCTATTCCCTCAACATCGTCCGCTCTCCCAGTAGAGCTGGGACAGGCCCTCTCCTCCATTGTTGGAATGATCCAACAAATGCAGGAGGAGAATATGGAGAAGGCGGCTGCAATGGAACTGCAGATGCAGAAGCTTGCAGCATCACGTGGGCCCCAGAAAAGGCTCAATGTGAAAGACCTTCCCTTGTGCTCAGATGCTAACCCGTGGAGATATGCTGAGCACATGCCGATGACGACTGGAAAGATCGTCATGTCGGATAAGCTGGGTTCAGTTCCCCTTGAGGAGGTGGAATTCGGCCCAGCAAAGGGTCATATCCGGACTGTTATGTCCGGTTGAGGAAGGAACCAGCTTCAAAGGAGGAGACAGAGCCGAAGGAGGTCATAGTGATGGACCATGCTAAGGCTCAAGCTTTGCTTTCATCTTCGATGAAAGAGAGGGGCTTCACGAACTCAAAGGTACCTGCATTGAGTAAGAAGCTCCCTTCCTTTGAGTCCTCTCCTGCTATAGCCTTCCCCTTTTTGCAGAAAGGGTTTGCGGCTGTATTAAAAGCGGTCGAGGCTGGCAAGCCTTGCCCCTCCCTGGAGGAGTGTAAACCCTTGTCGCTGGCCCTACCCATGGACCACAAGGACTGGAAGGACATCCATCTTACCTTCTCAGTCGGGAAGTTGGAGGTTGATATTGCCGGACGTCAGTTCGGTGAGAACCTCCCTAAGCTGTCTGACTTTCTTTTGCGGAGAGAGCTCGAGACAAAAGAAAGACTGGCTGCCTCAATGTCTCTTCAGACCACTCTTGAGACGATGGCAAGTGACCCCAAGGTCCATGAAATGTTCATGGTAGTGGCCAAGACTCATCTGGCCACAGTGACGAAGGATCTTTACAGCTTCGTCAGGGCGAGGAGAGCTTGTAGGGAGTTCGTGTTCACCTCGGCTACGGTGAGGCACGAGCCATGGAAACTAATCTCCTCCAACATTTGGGGCAAAGATCTTTTCCCTAGCGAATTGGTCAAAGAAGTTGTGGATAAGGCTGCCACGGAGAATAGAAATCTTCTCCAGAAGTGGGGCCTGTCTATCAAGAGAAAGTCATCCCCGGATGAGGGTCCCCAACCAAAGAGGAAGACTAAAAGGACTAGGCTACCGTCTCGGCCAGCCAAGCCAGTTGAACAGCAACAGCAACAGCAATTGCCGATGCCTTCAGTGCCCCAGATGGTGGCACAAACCCCGACCACTTTCCAGTGGGTACCCCAGGCCGTGTCGACGCAGTCCCCGGCATTCAACCCAACGTTCGAAGGGCAGTCAACTTCCTTTCGAGCAAAGCCTAGAGGAGCAGCCAGAGGCTCGTCTAGGCGCCCCTCAAGGGGAAGGGGATTCAGGGGTGGTCGCGGTCAGGAAGGCAGGACCTCTGGACAACAGTCCAAGTGAAATGATACCGGTAGGAGGGAGACTTCAGATTTTTCGGGATCGGTGGACCTTCGATCCCTGGGCCCACAGCCTACTCAAGAATGGACTGGGCTGGAGCTGGTACAGCACTCAACCCCCGTGCCCTTGGTTTTTCCAACACTCCACCCCCGTTCTGGAGGAGTACATCCAAGATTTGTTGGAGGAATAAAGTGATCCGAAGGGTAAAGTCCATCAAATTCCAAGTGAGGCTGTTTTGTGTTCCCCAGAAGGACTTGGAAAAACTCAGTGTCATTCTAGACTTGTCGCCACTCAACAAGTTCATAGTGAACTATAAGTTCAAGATGCTAACACTGCAACACATAAGGACCTTACTGCCCAAGAGGGCATATACCGTCTCCATAGACTTGTCAGACGCCTAATGGCACGTTCCAATCAACCGTCGACTCTCCCCCTACCTATGGTTCAAGCTACAACGAAGACTATACGCCTTCAGAGCCATGCCATTCGGGCTAAATATAGCTCCAAGGATCTTCACGAAGCTTGCGAGCGTAGCTCTCAAGCAATTACGCCTAAAGGGAATTCAGGTAGTAGCCTACCTGGACGACTGGCTGGTGTGGGCAGCATCCAAGACAGAATGCTTGCAAGCTTCCATTCATGTGATCCAGTTCCTAGAGTATCTGGGCTTCAAGATCAACAGAAAAAAGTCTCGACTTTCTCCATCTCAAAAGTTCCAGTGGCTGGGAATCCACTGGGACCTAATATCCCACCGTTTCTCCATCCCGGCGAAGAAAAGGAAGGAGATAGCGGGTTCTGTCAAGAGACTTCTAGATTCCGAAAGGATATCAAGACGCGAGCAGGAGAGAGTACTGGGTTCTCTCCAGTTTGCTTCGGTGACAGACCCGGTGCTAAGAGCACAGCTAAAGGATGCAACCGGAGTTTGGAGAAGTTATGCATCAAACGCGCGAAGAGATCTGAGAAGACCAGTTCCGTTTCGTCTACGTACTCTTCTCAGGCCTTGGTCCCAAGCCAGACATCTAAAGAAGTCGGTTCTTCTTCAGCCACCTCCCCCGTCGGTGACAATTCACTCAGACGCCTCGAAGGAGGGATGGGGAGGTCACTCTCATCGGAAAAAAGTCCAGGGGACTTGGTCCAAGCTATTCAAGACCTTTCTCATAAACTTTCTAGAAGCTATGGCAGTGCTCCTTACCTTAAAGAAAGTCTCCTCGCGTCACTCGATCCACAAATAGTTGGTGCTGGACAGCGAGGTAGTTGTGAGATGCTTGAATCGACATGGATCAAGGTCACCACCTCTCAACCAGGTGATGTTGGCCATCTTCCGATTGGCGGAAAAGAAGAAGTGGTACCTGTCGGCAGTTCACCTTCAAAGAGTCCGCAGTGTGACAGCGGACGCTCTATCCAGGTTCACACCGATAGAGTCGGAATGGTCCCTAGACGCAGGATCATTCTCCTTCATCTTGAGTCAAGTCCCAGAACTGCAGATAGACCTCTTTGCGACGAAAGACAACAAGAAGTTGCCCCTGTACGTGTCCCCGTACGAGGACCCCTTAGCGGAAGCAGTGGACGCGATGTCCCTCGACTGGAACAGATGGTCCAGGATTTATCTGTTCCCTCCTCACAACCTTCTGTTGAGGGTCCTCAACAAACTGAGATCCTTCAAGGGTGTAGCGGCAATAGTGGCCCACTAGTGGCCGAACAGTGTGTGGTTCCCCCTGGCATTGGAACTACGGCTGAAGTTTCTACCGCTACCAGATCCAGTTCTGACCCAGCGAGTCCAGAAGTCTACTGTCTGCGCTTCATTACAGAAAACCCGGACCCTGCAGCTCATGATTTTCTCTCCCTAGCGGTGAGAAAGCGTTTCGGGATTTCGAAAGCCAGCATAGACTTCCTAGAGGAATTTAAGTGCAAATCTACTAGAAGGCAATAAAGTTCCGAAAGCCTGTGCTAGGCTCAGACCTTCAGCACCTCCAAAGCCCATTTCAGGGTCTTTAGACAAAGTTCTTCATTTCGCTTCTCTGTTGAGCACTGAGGAGGGTGCGTTAAAGGATTTGACCCAAAAAGTTATTTTCCTATTTGCACTCGCGTCCGGGGCCAGGGTTAGTGAGATTGTAGCCCTCTCGAGAGAGGAAGGTCGTGTTCAGTTCCTGGATGGGGGAGAACTGAACCTGTTTCCGGATCCTACGTTTCTCGCCAAGAATGAGTTACCCACCAACAGGTGGGGTCCCTGGAGAATCTGCCCTCTGAAAGAAGATGCATCTCTATGTCCAGTAGAATGCCTAAAGGTCTATCTTCATAGAACTTCAGACTTCAAGGGTGGTCAACTATTCAGGGGAGAAACATCAGGCTCAAATTTATCACTGAATCAACTCAGGGCGAAAATCTCATATTTTATTCGCAGAGCGGATCCTGACAGTACACCCGCAGGTCACGATCCGAGGAAAGTTGCTTCATCCTTAAATTTCCTTAATTGTATGGATTTTGAACATCTTCGTTCATACACTGGCTGGAAGTCTTCCAGAGTGTTCTTTCGCCACTATGCAAAGCAAGTGGAGCAACTAAAGAGTTCTGTGGTAGCAGTGGGTTGCGTCGTTAACCCTGCTGTTTAACTCTGTGAGGAACAGTGGTTTTAATTGGGACGATTAATTCCAGGGTGAGTGTGTAGTTACATACTGTGCTACAAACTAAGTGAGGGCACTGAGGTGCCCACGTTGACTGTTCCACTTCCAAAGGTGAACCTAGCATAAGTGCAGACATGTGTGCCGAGCGTTTCTAACGCTAATGTAACTGATTAGTAATACAGACTTTTCTGACCTTGATACCTCGGTATGTTAAAAGTGGCACTAAGGTTTTTCTTTCAGATAAACAAGTTTCTGTTTACTATCATACTTATGCTTAAAGTTTTGGTTATCCTCTTCTTATATATATATATATATATATATATATATATATATATATATATATATATATATATATATATATATATATATATAATTGTGGTTAACCTGTCTGTTTATTGTCTGTCAATAAACTTGTTCTTGAGAACCTTGCGTCTCCTTCACCTGTGTCAATTTATTGATATAATTGAGCATTCATTCTATGTATATTTATCTGATATTAGGGTTGTGGTGGCCTGGTGGTAGCGTCCTTGGATGGTGATTTGCCCATTCTCGTTAGTTCACTTGGTCGCTGCAACCTCACTGTTCTTGTGAGTTGAGGATGGGTGGTTTAGGTTATTAGCTTCCATTGCCTGGCCCTTGGTCCTAGCTTGGGTGAAGAGGGGGCTTAGGCGCTGATCATATGGCATATCGTATATATATGGTCAGTCTCTAGGCATTGTCCTGCTTGATAGGAAAATGTCAGTGTCCCTTGCCTCTCTTGGTATGTCGAGGAATGTCTAAAAGAACAAATCAAGATGTTAAAAGGACCAAACCCAGATTTTTGAATACTTAAATATAACAACGAAATGTTATGAAAAAAATAACTCATCGCTCTGTGCGTGTTCAGGAAAAGGGATTCGCGAAGTAACAAGGATGTTCAACTAGGGCCCTTCCCCATGAAAATATGATTTTGAATACCATTCTCTCTCTCTCTCTCTCTCTCTCTCTCTCTCTCTCTCTCTCTCTCTCTCTCTCTCTCTCTCTCTCTCTCTCTCCCCTGGGCTTCGCCTTGACAACGGGGTACAATTATTGACCTCATTCAAGTCGTTCCATGACAACAGGGTACAATTATTGACCTCATTTAAGTCGTCTCCTGACAACAGGGTACAATTATTGACCTCATTCAAGTCGTCCCATGACAACAGGGTACAATTATTGACCTCATTTAAGTCGTCTCCTGACAACAGGGTACAATCATTGACCTCATTCAAGTCAAATGAACATTGACTGTAGACACGGCAAAATATTTGAACATTCAACTACTCCAATGCCACGAGTATCAAGGAAGTGAGATAGAGTAACAAGAACGAGAAAGCTTGATCAATAATAAGCGTATCAGAGTTACTTACACACCAGCCTCGTTTAGCATTCCTATTGGATATGGTTAGCACAAGAAAGAATTGCGTATTCATGGCAAACACTAGTCTTGGTCAAGAGAATTTGAGGTTTGAACTATACATTTATCTAATGGAAAAGGATCAACTGGGCATAACCAAATTCATTTTCAAAGCTAAAATGATTTTTTACCTAGGAGTGGCGGCCAGCAAATTGCGGTTTTATAATGCTGAGCCTACGTTAGAGAAATGGGTCTGGGTAAGGCAATCCTTGTAAAGAAGGCAAGACTAAATACTCTCAAGTTGAAAGCAAATTTCAGGGGAAGATAAAATGATGATGTGTGTGACCTATGCAAAGAGGAAGAGGATACTACAGAACATTTATCTTTATTCCCAAAATTAGGACAGTCAATATAATTATAATCATTATTACTTGTTGAGCTACAACCCTAGTTGGAAAAGTAGGATGCTATAAGCCCTGGGGCTCCAACAGAGAAAATAGCCCAGTGAGGAAATGAAACAAGGAAATCTAGAACATTCTAAGAACAGTAACAACATTAAAATACACATTTCTTATATAAACTAAGAAAACTTTAACAAAACAAAAGGAAGAGAAGTGAGATAGGATGGTGTGCCCGAGTATACCCTCAAGCAACTGAACTCTGACCCAAGACAGAGGAAGACCATGGTACAGAGGCTATGGCACTACCCAAGACTAAAATACGAGATATAAGCATAGGTATGTTGCAAAACCAGAGCAGGGATCTGGTTGCATACATAAGTAGGGCAATGCATAGGAAAGAATTTAAAAGGTCCAAACTAACCACAAGTTAAAAGTCAAAACTGATGATATCCGATTTCAAGCTTTGCACCTATCTATAATGTGAAAGAGTGCCTGCAAACTTATTTTGCGGAGTGAGTAGATAGGAACCCCTAACCCACCCGGACGAGGGTGGGGTTGGTTAATTGTTTACTTGTTTTGGGTTTAAATCCAACCCTCCACTGAAGTCGAGTGAACTACTACTCGGGCGGGTCCATATCAATCATCTAACGAAACATTTTCATTATAACTTATACAATTTTTGATTGTAGCATCTTCCAAATCATATGATCTTGTGAAAAGTTAATAATCCATTATCCATTTTAAACCCTTAAAGTCTTATTGCTTTAACTTCAGACGAAGATAAAGTTCGCCCAAACAGTTCTAGTTATTTGTATAATAGAGTCATCAAATTGATCTCTGCTACTCTTATCAAAGGCTTCGAGGTGTCTAGGTACGCTTGGTGAAAGACGAAATGGTGAAATTTTCAAAATTCTCCATAAAAGAGAATTTTCAGAATCTAGCCCATGTATTAAGTTACCATTTATAACCAAGTCCAGTATATTTCTCTCTCTCTCTCTCTCTCTCTCTCTCTCTCTCTCTCTCTCTCTCTCTCTCTCAATAATCGTTAATGGCTTTAGTCTTTTATACCACCTGCTCCAAATATTCTCTTTATTATGACTATAAAATCACTTTAATTGTAGGTGAAATACATCTCTTTTAAAAGGTGTCAACACAACTTTGAATGAGAGAGAGAGAGAGAGAGAGAGAGAGAGAGAGAGAGAGACGAGAGAGAAGAGAGGAGAGAGAGAGAGAGAGATTGGTACGTATCTTCGAATGTATCTGCGACCTGTTGAGAACACATGCGAGTAAATGTTAACCTTATTCTACGACACGAGAATGATGACAAAAGTTCATTATTTCACTTTAATCGAATTACAAAAGTTTTAAAATACGCACTTTTTTCCTGCGTAAACACTTGCAAAGCAAACGCGTAAGATATGGGAACCAATCATAAATTAAGATTTTGTAAAGTGACTGCCGCTTGTGCCATATGACTATAGTTCGTTTCAAGTCTTAACAAAGGTTGAAGCATACCTCAAAGAATTGCTATTGTCACTTCAATAAGAGCGTAAATGCTTATATTTTAAAACTGAAATATACCAACCACGGTTGAGAGAGAGAGAGAGAGAGAGAGAGAGAGAGAGAGAGAGAGAGAGAGAGAGAGAGAGAGAGAGAGAGAGAAATTAATTATACCTCCAACCTTTAAAGTTGAGAAAATTAATGATTAAAATATATAATACGTTATTTCATATATTTAATATTTAAAAGAGAGAGAGAGAGAGAGAGAGAGAGAGAGAGAGAGAGAGAGAGAGAGAGAGAGAGAGAGAGAGAGAGAGAGGAGGAGAGAGAGAGGAGAGAGAGTTAACCCTACCTCTCACCTTTTAAACAGAGAAAACTAATGATTAAAATGTATACGTTTATTTTAGATATTTAATATTTGTTAAAAAAGGAAATCATAGCACCAGTAGAATAAACTTGACTGCTAAAAAACTTTATTAATTTTGTGTGGAAATGTATTCGTCTTTTATAATTTATGAATAGACTGTCAATCATCAATTGTTGGACTGCCACGGCTGAATAATTGATTGACTGAGATTTCTCTGGCATCGTCACAGTCTCAAATGTACATTAGATGTAACGAGAACTCGAGGGATAAATACTGGCTTAATATTTCTTAAGATGACTTTGTACAATTCTCGATAAATTATCGTTTTCAAACCGTTGCTCTCAAATCGCAAAACATGAATAGAGATGATTTTAAGAGGCAAGCGTTTATGGCGTTGCATTTTAAATGGTTACGTTTGCATAAAGTTTATTTACATATTGTCCTCATTGACTAAACTATTTAACCAAAAAATTGAAAAAGTAAGATATTCGAATATATAGAAAAATGCGCCATGTAATACTAAAAGCATTACACCCTTACTCTGAGTGGCCAGGTAAAAGATACCCCGAACCTCTCCCCAAGTGCGAGCACACGAAGGGGGAGGTGAAGGGGTGATTAATATAGCTCTTTGAAAGGTCATTGGTCACATTAATTCACATCGACCTTTATACCAGAGTGGAAATGTTTAAGAGACAAAAAGGTTATTCTAACAGAGTTAAGGTCATTTACTCAGTAGCCTACAGACCTTAATTACTGTTCCAGTACAGACTGGCCCTTCGGCCTTTCTGTCACAGTAAATGCGATCTCTGCTGAACAATTTAACTTACTTTGTTTGTTATTATACTCTTACATTAATCATTCCAAGTAAATGCAATGGAATTAGCCAAATAAGCAACAATTAGACTAAACGAAAATAGAAGGAAATATACGAAATAATAAAAGTACAGGACGACGTTAGTTGACCTTATCAGTGAATTAAAAAAGGTTTATGTTAACATTAAAGAACTAGGGGGCACTCAGTAGAGGACAGACCTATGCCGCAGCAGCTCATTTCTCTACCTTTAGCTCTACTTTGAATCATTGACCTTTTGACCTTAACGTGTATTAAAGCTCGACTTTGAATCATTGACCTTTGATCTTAATGTGTATTAATTGGTTTGTATTTTCATTCACTCAAAATATGGACCGTTTAAAGTCTGTGATAACGATGTGTAGTCTTATGGCTGATTATGTGAATTGGACCTTTTGCTTGACCCTGACCTTCCATCTTGGCCTTCCAAAATTTAATAATTTCCAGCTTTTTACATAAAAGTTAATCCCTGCAAGTTTCTCTACTCTACGATTAAAATTGTTGTACGTGAGCTGTTCCCACACACACACACACACACACACACATACAAGGGTAAAACCCAGGACCCTCTTAATGGGTTCTGTGTAAAACCTTACCCCCTTCCAACTTCATAGGCGGAGGTAATAAATTAAATTAAAGAGAAAAAAATAAGGTGACATTCTTTAGCACATTTCATCGGCGATTTTCATAATCAAGACATTTAAATGAACGCAAATCTGAAGTTTTATTAACTTTAATTATATATATATATATATATATATATATATATATATATATATATATATATATATATATATATATAATATATATATAATATATAAAACAGGATCTTTAAAATAAATTTTGCCAGTTACAATTGTATGTTGTTACTCGTAATTAATTACTCAAGTCCGCCTATTGGTCGCTAACGTTGGAACTCGATATTAACCAACAGATTTTTAACGAAAACAAAAACATTCTTTACCTCAGGTCAACATACTCTCCTCCAGAATCCTGGGTGATTTTCCACAAAATCATCGGGGGATTTAGTCACGAATCCTGTTGAGATTTACCGCAAAATCATGGGGGATTTACCACCATTATCCTGGGAGATTTACCCCAAAATTCTTGGGATTAAATCCCCGAATCATGTGATAGATTTCCCCCAAAAATCCTGGGAATTTGCCCACAAAATCCAGGCGGATTAATCCCATAATCCTGTGGAGGATTCAACCACAAATCCTCAGGATTGAAGTAAAAAGGCTTGGAGCATTTAACCATGAAACCTAGGGGTATTTAACCCGGAAATCCTGGGGGATTTAATCACAATTCCTGTGGGGGATTTAACCACAAATCCTACATAGGATTTAA
>NW_027171663.1:17500-22500 GCF_036898095.1 Palaemon carinicauda
GCTGTAATAAAATTCTAACCTATGTTCGTCTAAAAAAGGAACATAGCCTAGTTTATCCCTTCCGTTCTCCAGAATTAACTTTAAGTAACTTATAGGCAACAAATGGGGCGACAGTACACCTTTAGTTGCTAACGTGATAGCTTCTACATAATCCTTGGATTTCTCAATGAAATGTGCAATTCTGTTATGTATGTGATCTATCTTTGAATCATAATACGTTAATGTTGCCAACAAATCCTGTACTTCCATAATCTGAACGATATTATTTGAATGTTCATTTACTAAATCCATAATTTTATTGATTGAAGCTAACTGATTCCTTAGTTCTGACATAATCAATTCATCTTCATGAGTCAAGAACTCAATTTTCTTATTTTGATTACTAATTTTAAGACGATTGGAAATTCCTAAACCTAAACTTGCAACAGACCCAAAGATGCTTAATGCAGCATAAATAAACGGATTTCGTCTTTCTTCATGTTCGTGTCCTACAGTCCACATCAAAAGGTCATAAGCCAAAGATCCTGTCTCGTCAGTCTTATTTTTCAAGTCATCAGATAGCATCTCTGCAACTTTTAATGTTGATCCAAGCAAACTCTCTGTAGTCAAATGAAAATGTCTTCTATGCAACTCATCCAATGAGGCAGAAAACCTTGAAATGGCGGTTCTTAAGCTAGTGACATCATTCTCTTGAAGAAAAATTGCTTACATATTCACTTCTACAATTACGTTGGTTGATGTAATAAAAATGTCTTCTTGTCTTTCAACTATAGTGCCATATTTAAAATTTATACTTTTAGTTTTAGAGCTCATCCCACACGAGAAAAATGTCTGAGCGAACAATATCACTCCCAACAACAAAAAATTCATCTTGGAAACCTGTAACGAAAAAAATATATGTAATTACTCCTGTATTAAAAAGAAAACTTTTAATCACATAAAATGAAAAAAAAAATTTCCCTCACTTCTTTTCCTCTCTTTTCTTTTTAATTTCTTATGTGAGCCAATGGTACTATTCTCTCATCCGTGGGTTGGGATACGTTTTGAACTCTAAACCTATTGGCCGTTAATGTTTCCAAAATGTTAAATGGGCCTTCAAACTTAGGTGTTAGTTTATAATTGAGCCCTTTTCGTACATTGATTTGAATATATACGTTATCACCCACGGTATATGTTTTAGTTGGTTTCGCTGTTTTATCATGATTCCTTTTCATTATGATTTGAGATTCTTCTAAATTCTTTCGCAGGATATCATATCGACTTATACTTGCATTTATACATTCTTTTAAAGGATTTGATAGATTAGTTGTAGGCGTTAATACATGGAAAGGCGTTCTAACTGGGGTACCATACAATGCTTCATGCTGTGACATTTTAATTGATATATGATATGAATGATTCAGAGTACTCAGTGCCGCCGGTATTGCAATATCCCAGTTGGGGTCTGATCCCCCTAGTGTTACCCTTAATATATTTAATATCTTCCTATTTGCTCTTTCCACTAGCCCATTCGACTCTGGGTGATATATCATGGTATTTATTTTCTTTATGCTGAGGAATTCACACAATGAGGTAAGAAAGTTATTATTAAATTCACCACCAGAGTCTGAGATTATCATGTGTGGAATTCCATGTTTACAAATGTAACACTCGTAAAACTTCCTAGCGCAATCAATCGCAGTTTTAGTTTTAAGCGCTATTAGTTCTGTATATCGAGTTAAAGCATCTATAATTACTAAGAGGTGCTTATTTCCTCTGTCTGACTCGTAAAATCCTGTTAACAAATCTAAATGTATTCTTTCAAAGGGTTGATTGGGCACAGGATAAGCTCCTAGGCTGACAGGTGTTTTCGTATGCCCTTTGTTTTCCTGACATGTGCGACAATTAGCTATGTGTCTTTTTATATCTGTAAGCATTGTATGCCAATAAAACAATGATTTGGCTTTCTGTGACATTAATGAAAACCCCGGGTGTCCATGTAATGGATTTAAATGCAACCAATTCAGGACAGTGGAAATAAGTGAGATTGGTACTACTACCTGGTCGTTAGTTACATGTGGTGTATTGCGGGTTTTCCTTGTCACAGTCCTACACAGAATATTATCTTTGATTATATAATTCTGCTACTTATACTTTATATATTCCTTTTCCTTATGATTGCCTTTCAAAGCATTTATAATTGTTTCTATTTTCTGATCTTTTCTTTACTCAGTCTGTAACAATTCAGCGCTCCAGCCTAAATCTTCTTGTTCAGATATTGTTTTTACAATAGGCATGGATGTTGATATATCTATTAATCAGGTAAAGGCTCCGTGCAAGATGGCACGGGGTTGCGTGATAATGCATCCGCAATGATATTTGTTTTCCCAGGTAAATACCCGATTCTTGCGCCAAAATCTTGTATGATCAAATGCCACCGAGTTCGTATAGGGCTGTGGGTGAAGCCTTTGAAGAACTCTGTTAGTGGTTTATGGTCAGTAAGAACCTTAACGGGATAACCGTAAATTATGAACTTAAAATGCACTAGCGAATTAACAATAGCTAGCCCTTCCTTGTCTATTACTGCATACTTACTTTCGGAAGTTCTCAATTTTCGAGAATAGAAAGCTATCGGGAAAAATTGTTTATCATATTGCTGAAGCAATACCCCTCCTACTCCTAAGTCTGAGGCATCTGTTGCAATGAAGAATTCCTTACCGAAGTCAGGAAATTTTAAGATAGGAGAACTACACAGTTCATCTTTCAAAGTATTAAACACCTGTTGATGTTGCTCAGACCATATGAAATCTACGCCCTTCTTCGTAAGATCAGTTAAAGGAGCGGCTATTATTGAATAGTTGCGTATAAAACGCCTGTAATATCCACTACAACCCAGAAATTGCTGTATTCCCTTTACATTAGTAGGTATGGGAAAATTACGTATAGCCGACACCTTATCATGGACTACTTTAAGACCTTGGCTTAACACCATGAAACCCAAATATATTATTTCTGTTTTGAAAAACTCACACTTACTAATCTTTACCCTTAAGTTATGTTGTCTTAATCTCTGTAGTACTAGTTCTAACTTACGTAGATGCTCTTCTAAGGTGTTGGAAAAGATTACAAGATCATCCATATAGGCATGCAATATATCCCCTAACAAGTCTCCAAACACTATGTTAATCATTCTTGTAAATGTTATAGGAGCACAACGTAAACCAAAAGGCATCCGTAAAAATTCTTAATGTCCCCTGACTGTGCTGAAGGCTGTGTATGGGATACTATCTTCTTCTAATGATATCTGGTGAAAGCCTTTAAGTAAGTCCAAACTGGTAAAATATTTATTCTGACCTAACAAAGACAAAATATCGTCAGTACATGGCACTGGGAATCGATCAGGGATCGTTTCCTCGTTTAGACGACGAAAGTCGACGCAGATACGCCATGTTCGATCTTTTTTCGGTACAACTATTAAAGGAAAATTATAAGGGCTGTTTGATTTCCTAATGACTCCTTCTTCTAGCATTTTACCTACTTCATCATTTATTTCATTCTGGAATTTCATAGGGAGTCTGTACGAGGGTACATAGATAATTTTCTGCTTGTCCTTTAACCTTATTTGATGCTCGATCACATCTGTTTTTCCTAAGGATCCATCTGTAGTGGAAAAAACATCATGATATTTAGTTAAAAGTTCAAAAATTTTCTGCTGAATTTCTTCGTCTTGAATGTCCTTATTGATTTTATTTTTAATAGATCGCAAAAGGGATTCATCCGCAACTGATTGAGAGTGATTGATTTCAGCAACGGTAGGAATACGATGTTTATAAACTTCTACATCCAAGATATGTTGATTTTTGTGAATTACTAAAGTGTTATTTAAATGATTACAGACTTCAATATTACATTGTTGATGTGAGCCTACTGTATAGATAGCTTGTGTGACAGACAATCCGTTAGTTTTCAAGGTATCGGAAAGGATTAATATTTCAGATCCCGGTAATGTTTTCTTTATTTGCACTATTAAATTCGAAGGTAGGTTTGGTTCGATAGATTGCGTGCAAGATGATATTACGGGTGAACGAGAATTCTGCTGGGTCGCGTATATTATTTCTTTATTAGTGAGACAAGTTATTGGTTCTTCAACGTACGTTACGGTTACATTTGTCGTCTCCTTTTTATCCAAAACTGATTTTAAGGTATTAGAAGACTTATAGAATTTCCCTTTGATATACACGCCGTGCTTGGCAGGGGCTAAGATAATGTTTTGATTTCCCATAGATGGGTATCCTATAATCACAGCTGGATACATATTAATGTTTTTTACAACAACAAATGTATCGGCAAACGTGCGATTACCGACTCTGAACTGAACACGAGCTATGCCTATGACATTTAATTCATTATTTCCTATACCCGAAAGTCTAATTCCGGATTGTTCAATCGGAAAGTTCGAAAACAACAAATGATGTGTCTTCAAATCCATGATATTACGTGGACTACCAGAGTCAAAAAATAACGTAAAGGATTTGTGTTCTAAATTTACAGCATATAAGGTTGGCCGTAACTCATTTTGGCTTATTATTGTATGAATTCGTTGCAAATCTACGGGAGCATGCACTGTTTTACTTAATTCGGCCGTGTGTTTCATAGGAAAATCTATTGTCTCACATTTATCTGATAAAACATTAAATTGATTATTCAATACTATTGATGTTGACATGAATTACCTTGAACCAACATCACTCTCTTCCCCTCTAAAGTTAACTATGTGGTATTTGCTTTGCTCTGCACATTCTGAAAATTAGTCTGACCTTGCGAGGTCTGGTTTGACGACCCAGGCTCAGCAATATTTGAAGAAGTGTTTGTTTGTTTTGGACTCTGAACTGCATTGACATTTGGTTGTTTCTTCTTATTGTTAAAATGAGGATTTTTCTTTTTATTTCCATATGGAACTGACTGTGGAATTGACTGCGTATTTCTGGGATATTGTTGTGTCTTACGCGAGTAACATTGAC
>NW_027171663.1:50000-55000 GCF_036898095.1 Palaemon carinicauda
GAATCCATTAAGTTTTTATGGAATTCAAATGAGTCAGCTGTACATATTTTTCTATCCATTGCGTCTGAACAGTGAGTTAATTGATTTAAGTCTTTAATGACCGTATATGTTTCCTTGTCTGGGGAAATCAATACGTGTCCTGTCAAACTGGATATTACTGGATTTGAGTGATTCGTCATGAAAGTCGGAAGTGGTGATATCCTGTAAGATTGCCAGGCATCAGAAGAATCAAAGGGAATTGTAATCATAATCTTGTTATTATCTACGTTTACTGTAATTAGGCTGTAATAAAATTCTAACCTATGTTCGTCTAAAAAAGGAACATAGCCTAGTTTATCCCTTCCGTTCTCCAGAATTAACTTTAAGTAACTTATAGGCAACAAATGGGGCGACAGTACACCTTTAGTTGCTAACGTGATAGCTTCTACATAATCCTTGGATTTCTCAATGAAATGTGCAATTCTGTTATGTATGTGATCTATCTTTGAATCATAATACGTTAATGTTGCCAACAAATCCTGTACTTCCATAATCTGAACGATATTATTTGAATGTTCATTTACTAAATCCATAATTTTATTGATTGAAGCTAACTGATTCCTTAGTTCTGACATAATCAATTCATCTTCATGAGTCAAGAACTCAATTTTCTTATTTTGATTACTAATTTTAAGACGATTGGAAATTCCTAAACCTAAACTTGCAACAGACCCAAAGATGCTTAATGCAGCATAAATAAACGGATTTCGTCTTTCTTCATGTTCGTGTCCTACAGTCCACATCAAAAGGTCATAAGCCAAAGATCCTGTCTCGTCAGTCTTATTTTTCAAGTCATCAGATAGCATCTCTGCAACTTTTAATGTTGATCCAAGCAAACTCTCTGTAGTCAAATGAAAATGTCTTCTATGCAACTCATCCAATGAGGCAGAAAACCTTGAAATGGCGGTTCTTAAGCTAGTGACATCATTCTCTTGAAGAAAAATTGCTTACATATTCACTTCTACAATTACGTTGGTTGATGTAATAAAAATGTCTTCTTGTCTTTCAACTATAGTGCCATATTTAAAATTTATACTTTTAGTTTTAGAGCTCATCCCACACGAGAAAAATGTCTGAGCGAACAATATCACTCCCAACAACAAAAAATTCATCTTGGAAACCTGTAACGAAAAAAATATATGTAATTACTCCTGTATTAAAAAGAAAACTTTTAATCACATAAAATGAAAAAAAAAATTTCCCTCACTTCTTTTCCTCTCTTTTCTTTTTAATTTCTTATGTGAGCCAATGGTACTATTCTCTCATCCGTGGGTTGGGATACGTTTTGAACTCTAAACCTATTGGCCGTTAATGTTTCCAAAATGTTAAATGGGCCTTCAAACTTAGGTGTTAGTTTATAATTGAGCCCTTTTCGTACATTGATTTGAATATATACGTTATCACCCACGGTATATGTTTTAGTTGGTTTCGCTGTTTTATCATGATTCCTTTTCATTATGATTTGAGATTCTTCTAAATTCTTTCGCAGGATATCATATCGACTTATACTTGCATTTATACATTCTTTTAAAGGATTTGATAGATTAGTTGTAGGCGTTAATACATGGAAAGGCGTTCTAACTGGGGTACCATACAATGCTTCATGCTGTGACATTTTAATTGATATATGATATGAATGATTCAGAGTACTCAGTGCCGCCGGTATTGCAATATCCCAGTTGGGGTCTGATCCCCCTAGTGTTACCCTTAATATATTTAATATCTTCCTATTTGCTCTTTCCACTAGCCCATTCGACTCTGGGTGATATATCATGGTATTTATTTTCTTTATGCTGAGGAATTCACACAATGAGGTAAGAAAGTTATTATTAAATTCACCACCAGAGTCTGAGATTATCATGTGTGGAATTCCATGTTTACAAATGTAACACTCGTAAAACTTCCTAGCGCAATCAATCGCAGTTTTAGTTTTAAGCGCTATTAGTTCTGTATATCGAGTTAAAGCATCTATAATTACTAAGAGGTGCTTATTTCCTCTGTCTGACTCGTAAAATCCTGTTAACAAATCTAAATGTATTCTTTCAAAGGGTTGATTGGGCACAGGATAAGCTCCTAGGCTGACAGGTGTTTTCGTATGCCCTTTGTTTTCCTGACATGTGCGACAATTAGCTATGTGTCTTTTTATATCTGTAAGCATTGTATGCCAATAAAACAATGATTTGGCTTTCTGTGACATTAATGAAAACCCCGGGTGTCCATGTAATGGATTTAAATGCAACCAATTCAGGACAGTGGAAATAAGTGAGATTGGTACTACTACCTGGTCGTTAGTTACATGTGGTGTATTGCGGGTTTTCCTTGTCACAGTCCTACACAGAATATTATCTTTGATTATATAATTCTGCTACTTATACTTTATATATTCCTTTTCCTTATGATTGCCTTTCAAAGCATTTATAATTGTTTCTATTTTCTGATCTTTTCTTTACTCAGTCTGTAACAATTCAGCGCTCCAGCCTAAATCTTCTTGTTCAGATATTGTTTTTACAATAGGCATGGATGTTGATATATCTATTAATCAGGTAAAGGCTCCGTGCAAGATGGCACGGGGTTGCGTGATAATGCATCCGCAATGATATTTGCTTTCCCAGGTAAATACCCGATTCTTGCGCCAAAATCTTGTATGATCAAATGCCACCGAGTTCGTATAGGGCTGTGGGTGAAGCCTTTGAAGAACTCTGTTAGTGGTTTATGGTCAGTAAGAACCTTAACGGGATAACCGTAAATTATGAACTTAAAATGCACTAGCGAATAACAATAGCTAGCCCTTCCTTGTCTATTACTGCATACTTACTTTCGGAAGTTCTCAATTTTCGAGAATAGAAAGCTATCGGGAAAAATTGTTTATCATATTGCTGAAGCAATACCCCTCCTACTCCTAAGTCTGAGGCATCTGTTGCAATGAAGAATTCCTTACCGAAGTCAGGAAATTTTAAGATAGGAGAACTACACAGTTCATCTTTCAAAGTATTAAACACCTGTTGATGTTGCTCAGACCATATGAAATCTACGCCCTTCTTCGTAAGATCAGTTAAAGGAGCGGCTATTATTGAATAGTTGCGTATAAAACGCCTGTAATATCCACTACAACCCAGAAATTGCTGTATTCCCTTTACATTAGTAGGTATGGGAAAATTACGTATAGCCGACACCTTATCATGGACTACTTTAAGACCTTGGCTTAACACCATGAAACCCAAATATATTATTTCTGTTTTGAAAAACTCACACTTACTAATCTTTACCCTTAAGTTATGTTGTCTTAATCTCTGTAGTACTAGTTCTAACTTACGTAGATGCTCTTCTAAGGTGTTGGAAAAGATTACAAGATCATCCATATAGGCATGCAATATATCCCCTAACAAGTCTCCAAACACTATGTTAATCATTCTTGTAAATGTTATAGGAGCACAACGTAAACCAAAAGGCATCCGTAAAAATTCTTAATGTCCCCTGACTGTGCTGAAGGCTGTGTATGGGATACTATCTTCTTCTAATGATATCTGGTGAAAGCCTTTAAGTAAGTCCAAACTGGTAAAATATTTATTCTGACCTAACAAAGACAAAATATCGTCAGTACATGGCACTGGGAATCGATCAGGGATCGTTTCCTCGTTTAGACGACGAAAGTCGACGCAGATACGCCATGTTCGATCTTTTTTCGGTACAACTATTAAAGGAAAATTATAAGGGCTGTTTGATTTCCTAATGACTCCTTCTTCTAGCATTTTACCTACTTCATCATTTATTTCATTCTGGAATTTCATAGGGAGTCTGTACGAGGGTACATAGATAATTTTCTGCTTGTCCTTTAACCTTATTTGATGCTCGATCACATCTGTTTTTCCTAAGGATCCATCCGTAGTGGAAAAAACATCATGATATTTAGTTAAAAGTTCAAAAATTTTCTGCTGAATTTCTTCGTCTTGAATGTCCTTATTGATTTTATTTTTAATAGATCGCAAAAGGGATTCATCCGCAACTGATTGAGAGTGATTGATTTCAGCAACGGTAGGAATACGATGTTTATAAACTTCTACATCCAAGATATGTTGATTTTTGTGAATTACTAAAGTGTTATTTAAATGATTACAGACTTCAATATTACATTGTTGATGTGAGCCTACTGTATAGATAGCTTGTGTGACAGACAATCCGTTAGTTTTCAAGGTATCGGAAAGGATTAATATTTCAGATCCCGGTAATGTTTTCTTTATTTGCACTATTAAATTCGAAGGTAGGTTTGGTTCGATAGATTGCGTGCAAGATGATATTACGGGTGAACGAGAATTCTGCTGGGTCGCGTATATTATTTCTTTATTAGTGAGACAAGTTATTGGTTCTTCAACGTACGTTACGGTTACATTTGTCGTCTCCTTTTTATCCAAAACTGATTTTAAGGTATTAGAAGACTTATAGAATTTCCCTTTGATATACACGCCGTGCTTGGCAGGGGCTAAGATAATGTTTTGATTTCCCATAGATGGGTATCCTATAATCACAGCTGGATACATATTAATGTTTTTTACAACAACAAATGTATCGGCAAACGTGCGATTACCGACTCTGAACTGAACATGAGTTATGCCTATGACATTTAATTCATTATTTCCTATACCCGAAAGTCTAATTCCGGATTGTTCAATCGGAAAGTTCGAAAACAACAAATGATGTGTCTTCAAATCCATGATATTACGTGGACTACCAGAGTCAAAAAATAACGTAAAGGATTTGTGTTCTAAATTTACAGCATATAAGGTTGGCCGTAACTCATTTTGGCTTATTATTGTATGAATTCGTTGCAAATCTACGGGAGCATGCACTGTTTTACTTAATTCGGCCGTGTGTTTCATAGGAAAATCTATTGTCTCACATTTATCTGATAAAACATTAAATTGATTATTCAATACTATTGATGTTGACATGAATTACCTTGACCC
>NW_027171664.1:0-5000 GCF_036898095.1 Palaemon carinicauda
ATATATCACTCTTTTACGTAAAAAATAACCGTTTTTTTTTTTTTAAACGGTAAAAAACCAGACTTATACCGTTTTATTAATGCAAATTTTCAAGTGTTCTTAAAGGCAGATTAAAACTGAAAATGTATTACAGTAGAAGAGTGTTTCTTGAAATTTAGTCCCAAAATCGATAAGGTCTGTATTGGGAGAGTCCTTTGAAGTTTTCAAAATCCTGTGAGCGCAATTTATTTTTCACAGACAGTCCCTGAACCAGACAGGACATAGCTTTCGGAATAAATAAAAGCTCCAATATGCACTATTCCTTGGTTCTTTTGTACAGCATATTGAAAGCCAATGGTCTAAGCATGACCTTGCTTGCATTATAGTTCCCGAAATAGCTTTTTTGCAACTAATACCTTCTGATTTAGCTTTTCATATCTATATCTTCCCTACCTAGTTCTGTTGGTACACAATAGCTCCTGAACAAGGTTTTTGCATACACAGTAGCTCACAATTTAGCTCTGTTCATACATAATAGCTTCTGGCCTAGCCTTTTGCAAACACATTAGCTTCTGAACCAGATTTTTGCAATGGCTCTTGACCTAGCTTTGTGCATATACAGGTCCCGACCTAGTTTTTGCGCTAATATAATAGCTGCCAAATTTGCCTCTGTTTGTAAACAACAGCCCTAAGGGGTTTTCGCTCTTTATTGACCTACACTGTTAAAAAAAAACCGTAACTTTGATATGAAATTCTCCTTAAAAACATACCATTTCTAAGCCGTATATTTCAGTAAAATACAGGCGACCGTAATTGTTTACCCCTATTTTCTTATTATCTTTTACGGGTTGGTGATCGTAATATCACTCATTTACGTCAATATATCCATTTTTTTTTAAACGGTAAATGTCTGGCAACAATTATTCCAGGATTTTTACCGGTTTTTTACTGCAAATTTTTAACAGCGTAGTCCAAGTACATTTACATACATCTGGCATTAATCACTCGAATTAGATGTACTGATAAAATCCAATTCTTTGACGACTATAGTCAATTCTTTTTAGTGAGGCAGATTTGCACCTTCTCGCAAGGGTGCCCTTTTAGCTTGGAAAAGTTTCCTGATCGCTGATTTGGTTAGACAAGATAATTCTAACCAATCAAATAGCAGGAGACTTTTTCCGAACTAAAAAGGGCACCGCTGCGAGTCAGTGCAAGTGCGCCTCGTTAAAAAAAAATTAGTATAGTTTAACTTTGAATATACACAACAGCACTCTCTCTCAAGTGATATTTCAAATACCGAGCATATAAGTTTTCAGAACAACCAGCGCTAACCTACAATCAACTACAATCTACGACTAGTAATAAAAGTAGGGGAAATTCAAATAGCTTAAAAGCATTGCTACCGCACAGTGTCCAGGTGTCACCTACTCCATTACCGTTGATGTGTGGGGACCTCGAGACCCGCTGGAACGTATGTGGCTCCAGGGATGCACCTGGAACACTGCCGCCTGAGGGCCGGCCTCTGTCTGGATCCTCTGCACCTCATGGCGAAGCACAGTTCCTCCGCCATTTCCGCGCACAGTGATTGCTGGGGGGAATAGAACAGAGATGTAGGAGGTTAATTATTTTCTTAACGTCATTAGCCTCTGTACCATTGTCTTCCACTGTCTTGGGTTAGAGTTCTCGGACTTGAGGGTAAACTTGGGCACATTATTCTAATTTTTCTTCCTCTTCTTTTGTTAAAAGTTTTTATATTCTATATAGGAAACGTTTATTTTGATGCTGTTACTGTTCTTAAAATATTCTATTTTTCCTTGTTTCCTTTCTTCACTGGGCTGTTTTCCCAGTTGGGGCCCCCGGGCTTATATCATCCTGCTTTTCCAAGCAGGATGCTATAAGCCCAAGAGATCTAAAAGGAAAAAAAAATAGCACAGTGAGGAAAGGAAATAAAGAAATATACTCCAAGGGAAGTAATGAACAGTTAATATAGAATATTTCAAGAACAGTAAAAAAGAAATAATAGATTTTTATATAAAAACTATTAATCCTGTAAATACCAATAAAACAAAAAGATAAAAATATGCGTTTTATATGAGGACCTGACTAGTATGAAATATAAAGGCACTAGAAGAGTAGGAAGACCCAGGCCTACATGGATGAGGACTATTAATGTTAAGTAGGAGATGATGAATGGAGAAGTATCAATTTAAAAGCTCAAGACAGAAACGAATGGCCAAATCTAACTGAGCCTCTTTGCGTCAATAGGCGGGGGAGGAGAAAAAAATATATATATAGATATAGATATATATATATATATATATATATATATATATATATATATATATATATATATATATGCATATGTGTATATACACACACATATATATACATATATATATATATCTATATATATATATATATCTATATATATATATATATATATATATATATATATATATATATATATATATATATATATACGCATATGTGAATATATACATATATACAGTATATATATATATATATATATATATATATATATATATATATATATATATATACGCATATGTGAATATATACATATATACAGTATATATATATATATATATATATATATATATATATATATATATATATATGTGTGTGTGTGTGTGTATGTATGTATGTATATCTATATGAATATGCATATAAATATATATATATACATATATATATATTTACATGTGTGTATGTATATATGTATATATATATTCGTATATGTACATGTATATATATATATATATATATATATATATATATATATATATATGTGTGTGTGTGTGTGTACAGTATACAGTATAATACTAACATAAAAACACACATGAGTTAAGACAGGAGACCATCGTATAAAGCATTTGTTCAAATAATGGCAAATGAACATTTGCCAGAAAGATATTCATTATCTTCAGCGGGGAAATTAGATACAAAACTGAATTGAAAACGAAGGCAATAATTGAAAGCAATAATGTCAGACGTCAACAGAGTAAAGGTAATTTAGACTGTAAGTGAGGGGAACCGGACTAGCAATGTGAATATTACAGAGACGTGAAGGAAAATTGATTAAGAAAAATGAGAATCTCACTTCAATCCTGGGGATGATAATGAAAATAGCTAACATGATAGGAAATGATATAAAAAATAGGTAACATGATAGGAAATGATAATGAAAATAGGTAACATGATAGGAAATGATATAAGAAATAGGCAACATGATAGGAAATGATATAAAAAATAGGTAACATGATAGGAAATGATAATGAAAATAGGTAACATGATAGGAAATGATATAAAAAAAATAGGTAACATGATAGGATGATATAAAAAATAGGTAACATGATAGGAAATGATATAAAAAAATAGGTAACATGATAGGAAATGATATAAAAAATAGGTGACATGATAGGAAATGATATAAAAATAGGTAACATGATAGGAAATGATATAAAAAATAGGTAACATGATAGAAAATGATATAAAAAATAGGTAACATGATAGGAAATGATATAAAAAATAGGTAACATGATAGAAAATGATATAAAAAAATAGGTAACATTATAGGAAATGATATAAAAAATAGGTAACATGATAGGAAATGATATAAAAAAATCGGTAACATGATAGGAAATGATAATGAAAATAGGTAACATGATAGGAAATGATATAAGAAATAGGTAAAATGATAGGAAATGATATAAAAAATAGGTAACATGATAGGAAATGATATAAAAAAATAGGTAACATGATAGGAAATGATATAAAAAAATAGGTAACATGATAGGAAATGATATAAAAAATAGGTAACATGATAGAAAATGATATAAAAAATAGGTAACATTATAGGAAATGATATAAAAAATAGGTAACATGATAGGAAATGATAATGAAAATAGGTAACATGATAGGAAATGATAATGAAAATAGGTAAAATGATAGGAAATGATATAAAATAAATGGAACAGAGGCAAAATAACTTTTAAATCTATACAATTTTCGATACGAGATCAAGATAATTAAAGCAAAACTGTTAATTGGTAAAACAATAGGAATTGATATAAAAAAAATGGAAAAGAAAAATAACTTAAAAATATAAAATTTTCGACACAAAAGCAAGATAATTAAAGCAATATTGTCAATAATTTGCAAAACAATAAAAATTGATATAAAATAATTGAATAAAAGCAAAATATCTTGAAAATCTCATACAATTTTCGATAAAAGAGCAAGAAAATTGTAATTAAAATTGTTAATAATTTCCAAAACAATAGGAATTGATATAAAATAAATTGAACCGAAGCAAAATAGCTAAAAATTCTCATATAATTTTTAATACTTGAGTAATCAGACAATTCAAGTAAAATTGTCAATAATTTGCAAAACACCAAGGATTGATAAAATATCCAGTTGCAAAACAACTGAACAGAAGAGATCAGGTTTAAATCTCATATAATTTTCGATGAAAAATGACTGCTCAATTGATTAATCGTAAAATTCAAAGGTTTTGCAAAAAAAAAAAAAAAAAAAAAAAAAAAAAAAACACACACACTAACCCTTTTCAATACAACAAGAGCATCAAGAAAATTTAACCAAAATTGTCTATAATTTACAACAATTGAACGAGAGCAAAATCACGACCAAAATATAATTTTCAATGAAAAATTACTATTTAATTGATTAAACCTAAAATACAAAAGTTTTGCAAAAACTCACCCTGTCGACTTGTGCGTTTTTCTTGGCATTCCAGCAGAACTCAAATATAGCGATGAGGACGGCGAAGGCTAAGCCACAAAGCAGTACTACGAACACACCACCTGGTTGGGAGATATGTTAGAGAATACTTGATTCGAACGTGGGATGTTATGAGGTTGAACCTCAATGTACATTTAAATCTTATACATGTTAATCCTAATATATTAAGATTTATTTGATTGAATTATGCTCCTCGTGGCACTAAAAGAGTTGGAAGACCCAGCCGACATGGCTGA
>NW_027171664.1:10000-22500 GCF_036898095.1 Palaemon carinicauda
TCAAACGTGAAGATGAGCTCGGTGTTACTGTATGGACATGAGTCATGGTATGACAATGAAACAACCTCCAACAGATTTAGTAGATTTGAGAACAAAGCCATCAGAAGAATATTTGGTGTTAAATGGCAGGACAGGATTAGAAATGAAAATATGAGAGAGATTACTCGAGTGCCATATGTGGATGAGATCATGGTGAGGGGTAGATGGAAATGGTTTAGGCATGCTCTTCGCACTCCCCATGAGAGATAAGTTCACCAAACTTTCAACTGGGCTCCACAAGGCACTAGAAGAGTTGGAAGACCCAGGCCTACATGGCTGAGGACCATGAAGCATGAAGTAGGAGATGATGAATGGAGAAGTATTGAATTAAAAGCTCAAGATAGAGACGACTGGCGAAATCTAACTTAGGCCCCTTGCGTCAATAGGCGTAGGAGGAGATGATGATGATGATGATGATGATGATGATGAAAGTCAACATTGATTCACATTTATCCATCTTTAAAAGCTTTCTTGTAGCTCCAAAAAGCTCTTAACCTTCCTGATCCTTCCTTGATGAAGTCTTTCAAAGGGGCATATTGGATTTTGAGTAGTTTTGAAAATAAAAAGAGAATAATATTGAGTGGGATGAAATACAGAAATGCGTAGCCAAACCCTGACAAAGGGTTATTGTGGCCGATGTGGTAACGTCCCTGACTGGTGAACTCCAGACTGGGGTTCAAGTCCCGCTCAGACTCGTTAGTTTCTTTGGTCACTGCATCCTCACCATCCTTGTGAGCTAAGGATGAGGATTTGGGGGAGCCCATAGGTCTATCTGCTGAGTAATCAGCAGCCAGAGAGAGAGAGAGAGAGAGAGAGAGAGAGAGAGAGAGAGAGAGAGAGAGAGAGAGAGAGAGAGAGAGAGTGAACAGAAATTTTGTTTTCGAGTCTGGTGCAATTTATTTTTTTTTTTATTCTTATTATTGAGTTTCAGATTCCATAAAATGGAAAATAGTTATGAAATAAAACATTATATTATTTCAAAACCCATAATTTCTTTTTTAGAAAAATTTCTTTTAAAATACACGATAGACAGACAGACAGATAGAAATAAAATCTGAAAGTATGAAAATGTTCTATAACAGAATAAACCCAATTAATTCCTTTAAGCAAAAAAAAAAAAAAAAAAATATTACGATACATTGTTTATTCTTCTATTTGTTCACTGAGTTCGTATCAGCCTCCGGAGACACAGCTATAAAATAGAACAAAAAAAGTTTGAGCAAACACTAACGTTATAACGTTGTTGCTGTTTTTGAAATATTTTATTTTGATTATTCATTACTTCTCTTGTAGTTTATTTATTTCCTTGTTTCCTTTTCTCGCTGGGTTATTTTTCAGTGTTCTCTCCCTTTGGCTTATAGCAACCTATTTTTCCAACTAGGGTAATAATAATAATAATAATAATAATAATAATAATAACAATAATAATAATATCATTATTATTATTATTATTATTATCATCAATATTATTATTAATAATAATAATAATAATAATAATAATTATAATAATAATAATAATAATAATTATAATAATAATAATAATCGTGGAAAACCCAACTTGCGTTTCTACTTCTTCATCATCATCATCTACTTCTTTGCTTACTTTACTTTAAGGGCTGTTTTTCAGGTCCTATAGAGTAGGGGACTCTCCACAAGACCTCCACAGTCACTTTATCATGTTCGTTCGAAAGCATTCAAAATTTCACACTAACGCATATTGCTCGTTTGTTGTCAAATCCACACTACCGAAACACTTTGAGAACAAGAGTCTTCAAGTTTCCTCTTGAAAGCCTTAATATCTTCAGTCTTTCGATTGTCTAGTGGGAGCTTATTGCATAGTCTCGGGGCCGCATATTTAAAGGCTCTAGAGAATACAATAAACATATATCCAAGTTCGAATAATTTGAAAAAATCTGTAACTTCTCGTGTCAAAAAAGATTTGTTCCTTGTTGTGGTGGCCGATGTGGTAACGTCTTTGACTGGTGAACGCCAGATTTGGGTTTGAGTCCCGCTCAAACTCGTTAGTTTCTTTGGTCGCTACAACCTCACATCCTTGTGAGCTAAGGATATATATATATATATATATATATATATATATATATATATATATGTATATATATATATCCTTAGTTAAGGATATAAATATATATATATATATATATATATATATATATATATATATATATGTATATATATATATATATCCTTAGCTAAGGATATAAATATATATATATATATATATATATATATATATATGTATATATATATCCTTAGCTAAGGATATAAATATATATATATATATATATACTGTATATATATATATATATATATATATATATATATATATATATATATATATATATATATATATATGTGTGTGTGTGTATATAATGTTGTGATGGCCGATGTGGTAAAGTCCCTGACTGGTGAATGCCAGATTGGGGTTCGAGTCCCGCTCAAACTCGTTAGTTTCTTTGGTCGCTGCAACCTCATCATCCTTGTGAGCTACGGAAGGGGTGTGGGTTGGAGAGCCTATAGGTCTATCTGCTGAGTCATCAACAGCCACTGCCTGGCCCTCCTTGGTCCCTAGCTTGGGTGGAGAGGAGGCTTGGGTGATGATCATATGGTCAGTCTCTAGCCTATAGGTCTATCTGCTGAGTCATCAACAGTTATTGCCTGACCCTCCTTGATCCTTAGCTTGGGTGGAGAAGGGCCTAGGGCGCTGATCATATGGCCAGTCTCTAGCCTATAGGTCTATCTGTTGAGTCATCAACAGTCATTGCCTGGCCCTCCTTGGTCCCTAGCTTCGGTGGAGAGGAGGCTTGGGCGCTTATCATAAGATCAGTCTCTAGTCCATGTCCTACTTGACAGGGCAATGTCACCGTCCCTTGCCTCTGCCATTCACGAGCGGCCTTTAAACCATAAAATCAGATTGTAGATGCTTCATAAGCCTCCCATAATTACACAGAGGATCAAGATATAGAACCTCTTGAAGTGCAAGGGAGATTTAGTGTCTACAGATGATTTGTGGTCTTTTTTTAGGTGATTTAAGATAAGGCAAGGTCGTGTAAGGGAAGGCTCGTGTGATGTTCTGAAGAAAAATGGCTGTACATAAATCTCGTTTCTCCCCGGTTGGATAATCTTGGCAAAATCAGAGTTCGGCTAAAAGATGGAAAAGGATGAAAAGAACAAATACTTTTCGCGTAGGGACAACTCTTTCTTACTCTATTAAGTCTACTGTTTGTTAGTGTTTTTTCTATTTCTGGAATTGGATGTTTTTTTCTGTGTCTGGAATTGGATGTTTTTTCTATTTCTGGAATTGGATGTTTTTTCTATTACTAGAATTCAGTGTTTTTCTGTTTCGGGAATTTGGTGTTTTTATACTTCTGGAATTGGATGTTTTTTCCTATTTCCCAATTCGATGTTTTTTTCTATTTCTGGAATTGGATGTTTATTTTCTATTTCTGAAATTGGATGTTTTTTCTATTTCTGGAATTGGATGTTTTTTCTATTTCTGCAAGTGGATGTTTCTTCTAGTTCTGGAATTGGATGTTTCTTCTATTTCTGGAATTGGATGTTTTTTCTATTTCTGGAATTGGCTGTTTCTTCTATTTCTGGGATTTGATGTATTTTTCTATTTCTGGAATTGGATGTTTCTTCTATTTCTAAAATTGGATGTTTCTTCTATTTCTGGAACTGGCTGTTTCTTCTATTTCTGGGATTTGATGTATTTTTCTATTTCTGGAATTGGATGTTTCTTCTATTTCTAAAATTGGATGTTTCTTCTATTTCTGGAACTGGCTGTTTCTTCTATTTCTGGGATTTGATGTATTTTTCTATTTCTGGAATTGGATGTTTCTTCTATTTCTAAAATTGGATGTTTCTTCTATTTCTGGGATTTGATGTATTTTTCTAATTCTGGAATTGGATGTTTTTTCTTTCTGGAATTGGATGTTTCTTATATTTCTGGAATTGGATGTTTTTTTCTATTTCTAGAACTGGATGTTTCTTCTGTGTCTGGGATTTGATGTATTTTTCTATTTCTGGAATTGGATGTTTTTTTTTTCTATTTCTAGAATTGGATGTTTCTTCTAATTCTGGGATTTGATGTATTTTTCTATTTCTGGAATTGGATGTTTTTTTCCTATTTCTAGAATTGGATGTTTCTTCTAATTCTGGGATTTGATGTATTTTTCTATTTCTGGAATTGGATGTTTTTTCCTATTTCTAGAATTGGATGTTTCTTCTAATTCTGGGATTTGATGTATTTTTCTATTTCTGGAATTGGATGTTTTTTTCCTATTTCTAGAATTGGATGTTTCTTCTAATTCTGGGATTTGATGTATTTTTCTATTTCTGGAATTGGATGTTTTTTTCCTATTTCTAGAATTGGATGTTTCTTCTAATTCTGGGATTTGATGTATTTTTCTATTTCTGGAACTGGATGCTTTTTATATTTTTAAAATTGAATGTTTTTTCTCCACTAGATTAAATCGTTTGTTAAAAAGGATGTTTAAACTTCAATACGAATACATGAATATAATGGATTAAATGTTCGTTATGTTTGTAAAAAAAGTGATTATCTCTCTTTACTGAAGGTTGAAATGAAAAATGAAAATTTATTCACATGAATTTTCATTTAGATTTTCAGGGATCTTCGTGAAAATTCTGCTCAAAATATGAATACAACGAAAAATGAAGGCAGTTATAGATCCATAAACTTAGTAAATGTAACAAATAGATTTCACACACACACAAAAAAAACACACACACACACATATATATATATATATATATATGTGTGTGTGTGTGTGTGTGTGTATATATATATATATACATATATATATATATGTGTGTGTGTGTGTGTATATATATATATACATATATATATATATATATATATATATATATATATATATATACATATATATATATATGTATATATATATATGTATAAATATATATATATATATATATATATATATATATATATATGTGTGTGTGTGTGTGTGTGTGTATTTTGAATATACATACATTAGGTAATCCACTCCGTTGCATAAAGTACATGTATACCCCTACAATCGGTTATGGGTCAAGCTGTTTCCAAAAGAAATCTTAAAATGATGTGTTGAAAAGGTTCTAGTTTCAATAAATTTATGTATTTCATGAAACTTTCATATACCATCTCAAAATTGGCTAATACCAATTTACGTCATTATAGGTCCCGAGTTGGATGAAATACACAGTTCCTTATTGCCTATACCAATTAATATATACTTTATACTTGATAATGAAATTTATTCATGACCTTTACTATAAAAGGGATTCTCATCATAAGTTGCCCAGGGCATCAGTCACCCGTTGAGATTCTACCGCTGGAGAGTTATTGGGTCCTTTGACTGGCTAAACAGTACTACATTGGAGAACTCTCTGGTTACGGTTAATTTTCTTTGCCTACTCATACACCGAATAGTCTGGATTATTCTTTCCACATTCTCCTCTGTCCTCATACACCTGACAACACTGAGATTACCAAACAATTCTTCTTCGCTCAAGTGGTTTAACTACTGCAATGTAATTGTTTAGCGGCAACTTCCCTCTTGGTAAGAGTAAACGAGACTTTGGCTATGGTAAGCAGCTCTTCTAGAAGGACACTTCAAAATCAAACTACTGTTCTCTAGACTTTGGTAGTGACATAGCCTATGTACTATGGCCTTCCACTGTCTTCGATTAGAGTTCTCTTGCTTGAGGGTAGACTTGGGCACGCTGTTCCATCTTATTTCTCTTCCTCTTGTTTTTTAGTTTCTATAGTTTACATATGAAAGATCCAATTTAATGTTGTTACTGTTCTTAGTATATTTTATTTTGATTGTTTATTACTTCTCTTGTAGTTTATTTCTTTGTTTCATTTCCTTACTGGGCTATTTTTCCCTTTTGGAGCCCTTGGGTTTATAGCATCTTGTTTTTCCAACTAGGGTTATAGCTTAATTTGTAATAACAACAACAACAACAAAAACAAAAACAACAACAACAACAACAACAATAACAATAATAATAATAATAATAAAAACAAAATACAAGCAAAATTTAACGCATTAGTCTGGTTAACTCAAATTTCTGCTCGCTATCCGACCAATCCTATTCCAGTTTCATTTATACAGTCATATTCAACAAACCCTTTCGGGCGATCATATGAACTACGTCTATCTTACCCAAGCTTCTGGAAACAGTTTCATGCTTCAGTAACTATAGGAGAGTAGATTATTCCTCAGTTTGGTATTTGCCACGTTCTTGTCTTATTTACCAAGGATGTGGGTTAGCGTGAACCGGAAAATAGATTGTCAAAAAGTATTGGAACACAAATGATCTTATTCTTACCGGAATAAATTAAAGTCTCCATAAAAGTATGAAAATGGCAAGGACGAGAGTTAGCGGAAACTGCATCTCAGATTGTTCAAGAACATTGGAATACAGAGAAATTTTCTTATTTTTATCGAGAAAAATTAAGTGTCCCTAAAATCATGGACAGCTTATATATGAATATATATATATATATATATATATATATATATATATATATATATATATATATATATATATATATATATATTATATATATATATATATATATATATATATGTAAATAAAAATATATATATTATATATACACACACACACACACACATATATATATATATATATATATATATATATATATATACATACATATATACTGTATATACACATATATATACATATATATATACTGGATAAATAAATATATATATACATAATATATATACACTGGATATATATATATATATATATATATATATATATATATATATATATATATATATATATACATATATATATACATTGTATATATCGATATAAATTTATCTCCGGTCACGCTCAGCGATAATGCTAGATGTATATCTACTCGATCTCTCACCGTCCTTCTGATAGGGGATGGAATAGCCTTACCCTGGTGAGAGGAAGGGGGATGCATATGCGTACATATCTACCTAAACATATATAACCATCATTTTTGACGGGTCGCACACACTACATCTTATCACACTCACCCATAGGCGTTGCAATTCCATAGCTTTTGGAATCCAAGAGACCCCCGATTTGGGTCAGGTTGCAGTTCCTCTGGACGTAGTAATCCAGCATGGAGGATTCCATGAGGAAGGCGTAGTTCCCTTCCAGGACTCTCCTCACGCCTTCGTCGTACGAATGGACGAAGACGCTGGGTTTTTTATTTTCCATGAATCTCCACATCTTCTGATACGTCTCGATTTTAGAGTCCTTTTTTGCAGGGAATAGATGTACAGATTAATTATATGTGTATATGTATATGTATATATATATATATATATATATATATATATATATATATATATTTCATATATATATATTATATATATATATATTTATTTCATATGTATATTATATATATATATATATATATATATATATATATATAGAGTATATATATATATAAATATATATATATATATATATATATATATATATATATATATATATATATAAAACTTTAAGAATAAAATAGCTTTATATTTAGTATAGCAGGTAAGAAAAATCATATATTCATAATATATTGGAAATGTGGATTTAAATATGATAGATTAAAGAAAAATAAAAAAATATTTTTTAATACGAGAGCGATTCTGATTTTTAATAAAAGCCAAAAACCGACCACTATTATGAAAATAGTAAAATCTTGTTAATTTTTTGTTGGGTTACATAAATTCACGAAATACAAAAGACCATAAAATATTATTTTATCATAAGAAATTTAAAGCTAAATTAATATGAGCATAAAGAATAAGATGAATATAAAGTGGGAAAAGAAATGGGGAATAGACTTCAAAACAATTATACAGGAAAAGTGTGTTAAGAAAAGGCGGATAAAGTCAAGGCATGAGGAAATAAAAATAATAAAACAAACGATAAAAAATAAAATAGTAAAACTGAAAGACAAACACTTAGCAAAGGGAACTATAGGACGGGTGAGAGGGAGAGAGAGAGAGAGAGAGAGAGAGAGAGAGAGAGAGAGAGAGAGAGAGAGAGAGAGAGAGAGAGAGAGAGGTTAACTAACTTTTTCGTAAATACTTTTTATAAACTTCAAAAAGTTTTAAGGGACTAGATTCGATCCCGCTCTACAGGAAAGCATATCTGTAAGTAAATATATAAGTAAAAGAATAAGAATAATTATTGCCTCAAGTATTTAAGTATTGTTTAATACAGGGTAATATAGGGTCGCTTAGTTTCACTTCAAAGGATTAAGAAGACGAGCTATAGAGAGTCAAAAAGTATTGGAACACTGAGACCCGAGCTCAGCCTCGTCGAGGAAAATCAAAGTATCGAGAAAAGGACAAAAGAGGCGATGAATATTTGGGAGATAGGTTCTATATAAGCCTCATGAATATTTAATTTGTGTATATTTCCTTGCATAAGATATTCGTGTATTCTTTGATCTTTATCCTTATGTTAATTTAAATTTTTAGGAAAAGGGAAATATCATGGTATCTTTTCATGATAAAATGATATTGATTACGCATTATTGATAAAAATAAAATATTATTTATTACACATTATTGATAAAAATCAAACTGAAAGTAAAGAGATTACAGGATAACAGAGGAATAATATACAGGTACAGAAATTCAAGAAATATTTGAGATTTTTTAAGAAATATTCAAGATATTTGAAGTAAATAGTATTACAGATAACAAGCAAGTAGATTCAATTTAAGAAAAGGTTATCTAAAAAGGAGAAAATTACTTCAAGCACATTTGATACAACTCATACATCATGTTAAAACACAAAAAAACGTACCCTGAAAAAGGTCATGGTTGACCCTGACCTTTGAATGCCATATGGAATCTCGGTCTGACTTGCAAGGTCCTCAACATCATCTGCAACATGCAACATTCATCATGCAAAAAATTAATTCTCATGCATAGGTCTAATGGTGTGGTAAGCATAATAGGATAATAAGAATTTTGAGGTTACGGAGGAATAAAATGATAATTGGTACCAATTGCAAATGTTTGGAGCAGGGTCACGTTATATACCGGTCATGTTAGTAATTAGTAGTTTATGAAGGAATTTGGATCACAGCCCCAAAACATGCAGTTTATTCTGAGTAAGGGCATTCAGTCAGGGAATTTAAATCAGCATAATTGTAACAGAAACAATTATGAAGTTATTTCTTAAATGAAAACTGTTTTTTTTTTAGTTTCGTGTCAAAACAAAAATAAAACTTTTCAGCAAACGAAAAACATTAGGCTAACAGATAAGAGATATTTCTCATGCATATTGGCAAATCTGCTCATAACAAACAAACATAGTTAATTTTAAGATGAATATATACTGGCTTTTTAAGTCTCACATCAAAATAAAAGTCAAACTGTTCAGCAAACGAAAGACATTAGGCCATAAACATAGGAGATTTTTTCATGCATATCAATAAGTCTGTCCATAACAGAAACAAATATAGTTAGTTCTGAAAAGAAAAATCAATGTTTAAGTCTCACATCAAAATAAAAGTCAAACAGTTCAGCAAACGGAAGACATTAGGCCATACAGATAAAGAGATTTTTCTCATGCATATTGGTACGTCTGTACAAAACAGAAACAAATATAGAGTTAGTTCTGAAACAAAGACTCTCTTTTTAAGTCTCACATCAATATAAAAGTCAAACTGTTCAGCAACCGAAAAACATTAGTCCACACAGATAAGAGATTTTTTTCATGCATATTATTAAGTCTGTCCATAACAGAAACAAATACAGAGTTAGTTTTAAAACGAAGACCCCCTTTCTAAGTCTCACATCAAAATAAAAGCTAAACTGTACAGCAAAAGAAAGACATTAGGCCATACAGATAAGAGATATTTCTCATGCATATTGGCACGTCTGTCCATAAAAGAAACAAATATAGTTATTTCTAAAACGAAGAATCAATTTATAAGTCTCACATCATCACATCAATATAAAAGTCAACCTGTTCTGTCAACGAACGACATTAGGCCATACAGATAAAAGAGATTTTTCTCATGCATATTGGCAAGTCTATCCACAAGAGAAAAAGCAGTACTAAGTATTAAGTACTTGGAGACAATATGTGTCTTTGAAACCTTACCCTGAAAAAGGTAAGTGTGGTTCCTCCCGAAAGAGAGCCGTAGGCTATCTCAGTCTGAGAGGCCAGGTCTTCAGCGCCCTCTGCAAATGAAAGAATTTCGTACAACTCACTTTTTGGTTTAAAGGTCGCTCATGAATGGCAGAAGCAAGGGACAGTGACATTGCCCTCTTAAGCAGGACAGTGTCCTAGAGACTGGCCATATATACATATGATAAGCGACCAAGCCCTTCTTCACCCAAGCTAGGACCAAGGAGGCACAGGCAATGGCTGCTGATGACTCAGCAGATAAACTTATAGGCTGCCCCAAACACCCATCCTTAGCTCATAAGGATGGTGAGGTTACATCGACCAAAGAAAATACGAGATTGAGCAAGACTCGAACCCCAGTCTGGCGTTTACCAACTTGCTACAGAACTTACCAACGTTTTTGCAAAAAAAGTCGGAGAATTATTTAATAAGGTTCTATTTTTTTTTTTATTCAGAATGATGTGCATTTTTTTGGCTATTTTTTTGTTTTTGAGCTGTTAGTCAACTTATTTGCTAGAGAATTCATGATGTTTATGAAGAAATCTCAGAGAATTATTCAATAAGGTTCTAGTTTTTTAATCACTATGATTTGCTTTTTCTTTGGCGTCCTTGAAAAGATTTTGAATCAATGAGTTTCCCATATATTTTTCTGCCCTCTGAAGTATAAGTCAAAATATTTCTATGATACCAGAAATGTGTGTTTAAAAATACAACTGATTTTTTTGTATTGCAAGTATGATATTCCCAATCCTCTCATCTGTTTCACGTAATAGGCGACACCTGTTATAAATTTGGGGTTGTGGTGGCCTATTGGATACGTGCCTGGTCGCGATTTGTTGGACGGGAGTTCGAGAGTGGATCAAGCTCGATAGTTTCCGATAGCGTCTGCAACCTCACCATCCTTGTGAGCTAAGGATGGGATTGTGGTTGGGGGGGGGGGGCCTATAGGTCTACCTGCTGAGTAATCAGTAGCCATTGCCTGACCCTCCTTGGTCTTAGTTTGGGTGGAGAGGATGCCTTGAGTGCTGTTTATATGTATATATGATCTGTCTCTAGGGCATTGCCCTGCTACCGTATTGTCACTTCACCTTGTCCTTGCCATTCATGAGCGAACTTTAAACCTTAAAATGCAAGTGGATGAAAACAGCAGATCATTTGTCAAACTTTTTCGATATCCTCATGTCAATGCTTCTCCTTGATAAAAACAGCCTCTTGCTGCTCTTATCTGTCACGGACATCTTTTAGGTTTTCTGATATAAATAATAAACAATAGCGTAGGATATCTTCCCTGTTAGAAACATGAAAATAACATTGTTCACAAGATTAACATTTTCAACCTTTGTGATTTGAGTTCCAAAATATACCCTTATCGTCCTCTTCCTCTTCTTCTTCCCCACCGTTATCCCTACATTAAGGGGTCGGTTGCCAGATGCGGCCTCTCCAAAGGCATATCGTCTCTTGGGTGCCAACTTTGAGAATGTTTAGTCTAAAGGTTATGTCCTCAATAGCTAGACTGTAGTTTTACCACGATGAATAATAGAACCATAATGGAACAATAATTCACTTTACTTTTGCATGAACATTTCAAAAGAACTTTCTTAATTTTTCTCAGGCGGGATAATAGATATTCAAATTACTCGTCTACGCACCCCACCAAAAAACAATCCCACCAGCTGACATTTTCCCTAACCCTCACAGACCTGAAGAGTAAACAAACCATATCAAGAAGTGTTGCCAAACATATTTATCCAAATCTCCTTATGGACACAGCTCTAAGATCAACATTTCAGTTGGCAACACTGTTATTGAGGTTATATAACCGACTGCAAGAGCTAAAGTAGATCATTGTGGCCTTACCTATGGGCGTGATCATTCTTTCGACCGTGAGGAAGGCGGCGAGATTGGCCGTGTAGGAAGAGATGATGATGAGGGTGAAGAACCACCAGATGCCGCCCACTATTCGAGTTGAGCACGCCTGCACGCCCGTTTCATGAAGGCGGCCATCATTTGTTGAATGTGTTGGTGGTTGAGATGGTGACGTGGTGTAGGAGAATTCAGCGTTCATAGTCCGAAGAGAAGAGGAGAAAATTATATAATTAATTTACGCACAATAAGACATAAAAGATAACTCTCTCTCTCTCTCTCTCTCTCTCTCTCTCTCTCTCTCTCTCTCTCTCTCTCTCTCTCTCTCTCTCTCTCTCTCTATATATATATATATATATATATATATATAAAGTATATATTTATATATTTATATA
>NW_027171664.1:25000-47500 GCF_036898095.1 Palaemon carinicauda
ATATATAGTACGTTGGCCAGGGTACCACCACCCGTTGATATACCACCGTTAGAGAGTTATGGGGTCCTTTGACTGGTCATACAGTACTACACTGGATCCTTCTCTCTGGTTACGGCTCACTTTCATTTTTGCCTACACATACACCGAATAGGCGGGCTTATTTTTTACAGATTCTCCTCTGTCCTCATAAACATGGAAACACCTGAGACTGCCAAACAATTCTTCTTCACCAAAGGTGTTAACTACTGCACTGTAATTGTTCAGTGGCCAACCTAACCTTTAGAATAGAATTTCACCCTACAAACAAGCACTAGAAAATCTACCTCCACACCAACACCCGACCTTACCTTTGGATTCAGATCCGACCCCTGCTGCATGAGCGTGCCAATGGTGAACCAAAAGCTGTTGGATAGAGAGAACTGATTCTCCACGACGTCGTTCTCCTGCGCGCAGGGATGCGGGTTGTGCCACTCGTAGGGCGAGAACCTGGCTACTATGAACATCGTGATGGATACCAGGACGTAGGCGGCTAGGACGTAGAGCCAGATCTCTATGGCTAAGGGATTCATGAAGGAGAATAGCCTAGTCTGTTGGCTGGTTGGGACCTGTAGGGAGAAAAGAAGTTTTTGAGTATTCGATTTGGTTCTTATAGCCTCGTTTGTTGGCTGGTTGGGACCTGTAGGGGGAAAAGAAGTTTTTGAGTATTCCATTTTGTTCTTATAGCGTTTCGATAGGTAAAAGTCTGGGTTTTGGGTGTATGTTGTGCTCTATTTTAAACGTTATGAAGGGTTTTGCCTATGTACTATCTTAAAGGTTATGATTAGTGTTGCTTATGAATTGTTTAAAGGTTATGAAATGTTTGCTTATGTACTATTTTAAAGGTTATGAAGAGTTTTACCTATGTACTATTTTGAAGGTTATTAAGAGTTTTGGAGGGACTAGTTTCTTGATTTGATTAAAAAGTTGCTTCATGATTTTCTGTACTCTGGATATATCAAACAACTATTGGAAAGCTCTGGCGATATCTGGCATCTGCACCACGATATGTGTGAAACTTCCTTGTAATTGAAATAGAGTAATTTTAAGTAACAAAACCATTCTATGGAAAATTCTAATTAGAAAACAATAAAAAGCTTTCTAGTCTATTACACTGTAATAGTTCAGTGGCCTCTTTCCTCTTGGTAAGGGTAGAAGAGACTCTCTAGGTATTGTAAGCAGCGGTCCTAGAAGGACAATCCAAAATCAAGCCATTGATCTCTAGTTTTGGGTAGTGCCATAGCCTTTGTACCATGGTCTTCCACTGTCTTGGGTTAGAGATCTCTTGCTTGAGGGTACACTCGAGCACACTATTCTATCTTATTTCTCTTCCTCTCGCTTCCTCTCGTTATTTTTAAGTGTTTATCCTCTTGTAATTTTCAAGTTTTTATATATAGTTTATGATTTTGTTATTGTTTTTAAATTTCTCGTATTTCCCTTCCTCACTGGGCTATTTTCCCTTTAGAAGCCCCTGGGCTAATACCATCCCGCTTTTCCAACTAAGGTTGCAGATCAGCAAGTAATAATAATAATAATAATAATAATAATAATAATAATAATAATAATAATAATAACAAAGCGATTAAAAATCTTTGTAATATCCCCTTAGTTTCTTTATGAATCTAATTTTTACCTGTATCTGCGACTTTAACCATCCTGTATTTCGGTCTGTAATATCTTTCGTAAAGTTTTCCATAGGACCCTGAAGAAGTATACGTAATATATATATATATATATATATATATATATATATATATATATATAAATATATATATAGTATATATATACATATATATAAAGTATATATATATATAAATATGTATATGTATGTATATATATATATATATAAATATACATACATATACTTACATATATATATATATATATATACATAGGACATACATATATATATATATATATGTATATATATATATATATATATATATATATATGTATATATATACATACATACATTCATATATATACATACATACATACATACGTACACATACATACACATATATAAATATATATACACACACAATTGTCAAAGTATATAAGAAACAATTAAAAATGAATCCACACATTTATACAAGATTAAAAATACAAAAAGTCTCTTGCCGAAATGCCTTACCTTGAACAATATACTGATCCCAACATTCATAAAAGGTTTAGTGAAATCAATGACATTCTCTCGGGCGTAGTTGATAGTCATCGAACCAATGGCCAGATCGGCTTTCTGCAAAATGGAATTAAGAGAATTAAAAGAATTGCATTAGATTGTATGCTCACACACGCACGCTCATATATGCATCTTTAAACACAAAGGGTCTCTCTCTCTCCCTCTCTCTCTCTCTCTCTCTCTCTCTCTCTCTCTCTCTCTCTCTCTGGGAAATGATCTAGTTGACTCAGTTCAAGGAACCAAGAACCATAATATATTGCTAAGACGTAAATCAAAACACACACACAAATATATACTGTGTATATATATATATATATATATATATATATATATATATATATATGCGTAAATATATATACATACATAAATATATGTGGATATATAATATATAATACATATACATACATGTGTATAATATATATACATACATAAATATATGAGTATATATTATATATACATATGTGTGTATAATATATATATATACAGTATATATATATATATATATATATATATATATATATATATATATATATATATATATATATATATATATATGTTTTTATTTACTTACCCATTCAAAATAGCTCTCCACTCATATGATCTACTCTAAGATAAGACATTCATTAACCCCTACAGAAATTCACTTCTATAAAGGAGAATCGGCTAAATAATATTCTCCTATATTCCATCATTTGTTGCTAGTTTATTCATTAACCACAACAGCACTTCACTTCTAAAGGAGGATCGGCTAAACAATTCTTTCATGCATTCCGTCTTTTGTTCCCAGGGGCTGTTTGGAGACCCTGCTACCTTTCTTTCTTTCTTTTCACAAGTACCCGCAACATTTCCTTACTTAGGCCATGTATGGTGTAATCCCTCCCTTTATTTCACAATTTATAGTTTGAGGGTTTCATTTACTTTTATGAACAGACTCTTTTTACTCTTACCAACTTTTACTTTCAACTTTCTTTAGATTTTATTTAGTCTTATGCATACTTATATTTACTTATTTCTTGACCTTTTGTTCGACCTTGACCTTGACATGTATTAATTGGCGCGGATTTTCATACATTTGAATATGAATCAAGTTTGAAGTCTCTGTGACAACAATGTCCAAACTTATGGCTGATTACGTGAACTGGATATTTTGATTGACTGAGACCCTGACCTTTCAAAATTTAATCAATTCCAGCTTCTTACACAAGTTAATCCCTACAAGTTTCATTACTCTACGATTAAAATTGTGGCCAGAAAGCTGTTCACAAACACACATACACACACAAACAGGGGGTAAAATATAACTTCCTTCCAACTTCGTTGGCGGATGTAACAAAATATATGTTGGCACAATAGCAATTCAAATTTAATTAATTATAATGAATTTAATACAAAAGGAAAATTGATATTTGGAGAATAACCATCCAAATTTGATTAACTTTAATGACCAATATTAAAGAAAAAATTAAATTTGGACAATAGCAATTCAAATTTAATTAATTTTAATGACTAATATAAAAGAAAAAATTATAATTGGACAATAGAAATCCAAATGAACTATAATGACGTTAATATCAAAGAAAAAATTATATTTGAGCTATAGCAATTCAAATTTAATTAACTATAATGACTTTAATATAAAAGAAAAAAATTATATTTGGACAATAGCAATCCAAACTTAATTGACTATGATGACTCATATAAAAGAAAAAAAAAATATATTTGGACAATAACCATCCAAATTTGATTAACTACAATGACTTTAATATAAAAGAAATATTTATATTTGGACCATAGAAATTCAAATTTAATTAACAACAATGACTTCAATATTAAAGAAAAAATATATTTGTACAATAACAATAAATAAAATTACAATACTTTAAAAAAACATTTGCAAGCATTCATGCTATCAGCTACAGATGCTTGAAAATTCTAATGCAGAAATTCTAATACAAAGTTAGTAACACTATGACCTATATCATATTGCATTAGCGAATTCTACATATCATTATACCGAACACATTGGCATTCCCATAATTAGTAAGTCTCATACTGTCGAAAGCCATTAGTGATATCTGATGAAATGGTCTGGAAAAATATTATCAGCACTTACCTGTTCAGATACGAATGGTCCCGTGAATACTATTTTTACGACTACTATTATGCGAGAAAATCACTATTACTAATAATATTTCTCTGCCAAAACAGATGAATAGTGATGGGGGGGGGGGGGGGGTAATGGAAAATATTTCAGGATATACATATTCAGATACGAATGATACTGCGAATACTATTTTTACGACTACTATTATGCGATATAATTACTATTACTAATGATATTTCTCTGCCAAAACAGATGATTAGTGATGGGAGGGGGGTTAATGGAAAATATTTCAGGACATGCCTGTTTAGATACGAATGATACTGCGAATACTATTTTTACGACTACTATTATGCGATATAATTACTATTACTAATGATATTTCTCTGCCAAAACAGATGATTAGTGATGGGAGGGGGGGTTAATGGTAAATATTTCAGGACATGCCTGTTTAGATACGAATGATACTGCGAATACTATTTTTACGACTACTATTATGCGAGAAAATCACTATTACTAATAATATTTCTGTCAAAACAGATGCTTAGTAATAAGGGGGTTAATGGAAAATATTTCGGCGCTTACCTGTTCAGATAAGAATGGTACTGCGAATACTATTTTTTACGACTACTATTATGCGATAAAATTAATATTACTAATGATATTTCTCTCTCAAAATAGATGATTAGTGATGGGGGGGGGGGTAATGGAAAATATTTCAGGGATGTACATATTCAGATACGAATGATACTGCGAATACTATTTTTTACGACTACTATTATGCGAGAAAATCACTATTACTAATGATATTTCTCTGCCAAAACAGACGATTAGTAATGGGGGGGGGGGGTAGGTTAATGGAAAATATTTCAGGACATACCTGTTTAGATACGAATGATACTGCGAATAATATTTCTACGACTACTATTATGCGAGAAAATCACTATTACTAATAATATTTCTGTCAAAACAGATGCTTAGTGATAGGGGTGTTAATGGAAAATATTTCGGCACTTACCTGTTCAGATACGAATGATAGTGCGAATACTATTTTTACGTCTATTATTATGCGTATAATTACTATTACTAATGATATTTCTCTGTCAAAATAGATGATTAGTGATGGGGGGGGTGGGTAATGGAAAATATTTCAGGATGTACAATTCAGATACGAATGATACTGCGAATACTATTTTTACGACTATTATTATGCGATATAATTACTATTACTGATAATATTTCTCTGCCAAAACAGATGATTAGTGATGGGGGGGGGTAATGGAAAATATTTCAGGATGTACAATTCAGATACGAATGATACTGCGAATACTATTTTTACGACTACTATTATGCGATATAATTACTATTACTGATAATATTTCTCTGCCAAAACAGATGATTAGTGATGGGGGGGGGGGGGGTTAATGGAAAATATTTCAGGATGGACATATCCAGATACGAATGATACTGCGAATACTATTTTTTACGACTACTATTATGTGATATAATTACTATTACTAATATTTTTTTGCCAAAACAGATGATTAGTGATGGGGGGGGGGGGTAATGGAAAATATTTCGGCACTTACCTGTTCAGATACGAATGATAGTGCGAATAATATTTTTACGTCTACTATTATGCGATACAATTACTATTACTAATGATATTTATGCCAAAACAGATGAATAGTGATGGGGGGGGGGGTTAATGGAAAGTATTTCAGAACGTATCTGTTCAGATACGAATGATACTTCGAATACTATTTTTACCATTACTATTACGTGCTATAATTACCATAGTACCCCCCCGTACTATTGTTTTCAACAGAAGACTTGAATAGTGATAGAGGAAGGGGCGGGGGGGGGGGTGGTTTAATGATGTATCAATTTTTTTTAATCCATTACATACCTTTGCATTAACTCTGGAATTACTATTTCAAACAGTTTATTTAATATAAAGAAATATTATGTACTGTGTATTAGTCATATTAATTGTATACAAACAGCAACTAATCACAATAAATAATTATTAGTATTATATGCCAATATAGGAACTGTATTCATCACCCTTTATATACCTATATATTACATCAAGAATCACTCTTTCAAACCCCATTTTAATACAAAAGATCAAAATATTAATCCTATATTGTATATCTATATTAATTTAATACAAAATAAATAATTACACTAAACAACCATTAACATCAAATATTCAACTCAACCATTTATTCACTTATTATATAACTATACTCTAACTCTTGAATTAATAATTTAAACTACCTTTTTGAAATATAAAAAAGATTATTTCTAAAATTCTCTATACTTAGGCCACCTCAAACCTTTATTTACCTCTCATTATATACCTATATATTAACCCAAAAATGACCATTTCAAACAATCTTATTAATAAAAAAAAAATAACATCAATCCTATATTATATATCTATATTGATTTCATAAAACAGCAAATAATTACATTAAGTAACTATTAACATCATATGCCTAACTCAAACCTTTATTTATCATTCATTACATGTCTATATTTCAATTCAAGATTTACCAATTCAAACTTCTTTTGAAAGCAAAATGGAAAATAAATAATTTCATAAGACAAACTAATTACACTATGTAACTATTAACATCATAAGCCAAACTCAAACCTTTATTCATCATTCATTACGTCTATATTCTAACTCAAAAATTACCAATTCAAGTCCATGAATGCAATATGAAAAATTAGTAATTTCAAAAAAAGACTAAAATAATTACACTAAGTAACTATAAACATCATATGCCTAACTCAAACCTTTATTCATCATTCATTAAATGTCTATACTTTAACTCAAGAATCGCAAATTCAAGTTCCCTTTTTACTGCAAAGGGAAAATTATTGATTTTATAAAAAGACCAAATAATTACAAGTACAGAAACTATTAACATCATATGCCTAACTCAAACCCGTATTCATCATTTATTATATGTCTATAATAACTCAAAATTTACCAATTCAAATTCCTTTTTTAATGCAAAATGGTAATTATTAATTTCATACAAAGACCAATAATTTACACTAAGTAATTATTAACATCATATGCCTAACTCAAAACTTTATTCATTATTCATTACATGTCTATACTTTAACTCAAGAATTAACAATTCAAATTCCCTTTTGAAAGCAAAATGGAAAATTGTCAATTTCATAAAAAGACACTAACTAACTATTAACACCAAATGCCTAATTCAAACATTTAGTCATCATTCACTACAAGTCTATACTTTAACTAAAGATCTGCCAATTCAAACCCCCTTTGAAAACAAAATGGAAAATTATTAATTTCATAAACAGAGAAATTAATCATACTAAGTATATAACTATCAACATCATATGACTAACTCAAACCTTTATTCATCATTCATTACATGTCTATACTTTAACTCAATTACCAATTCAAAACCCCTTTTTATTGCAAAATGGAAAATTATCAATTTCATAAAAAGACCAATTAATTACACTAACTAACTATTAACACCAAATGCCTAATTAAAACCTTTAGTCATCATTCATCAATTCTCTATAACTCAAAAATTACCAATTCAAACCCTTTTTTAATGCAAAATAGAAAATCATTTTCATAAAATGACAAATCAATTACACCTAGTAACTATTAACACCAAATGCCTAACTCAAACTTTTATTCATATCTAAACCTTTTAAACCTTCCTTCCTCTGCATCATATTTCAACCCGGCCGAGCACGGAAGACCCCCGGACACTCACGGTTCAGTGAGCTGATGGAAGTGGTCCGTGGGCCATCACCCCAAAAATCCCTAACCCTGGGTTAAAGGCTGGTTAATGACCATTAAATCTCTTTATCACCAGCTACTGACCCAACAAGCCTGCCTTGGGCTGGTAGGTCTTACTCAAAGGCTGATTTTTTTTTTCTTCTACGTATGATAAATTTATTCATTGTTTTAGTTTGGTGAATAACTGTGTATAGTTTAGTCTTGTAATGAATAACTGAAATACATTAAGATGTTGATAAGTTCCTCTCTCTCTCTCTCTCTCTCTCTCTCTCTCTCTCTCTCTCTCTCTCAAGCTGCTTTCTTCAGTGCTTAAGAGTCAAAATGTAAAATACCACGCGTACAGACATGCACAAAAGCACGCATATACATACATACACATATATATGCATATACAATATATGTATATATGTATATATATGTATATATACTATGTATTATATTAAATATACTGTATGTATGCATGTGTGAGTATATGTGTAATATATATATGGATATAAATATATATATATATATATATATATTTATATATATAAATATATATATATATATATATATATATATATGTATATATATATATATATATATATATAATGTGTGTGCCTGCGTATGAGAGAGAGAGAGAGAGAGAGAGAGAGAGAGAGAGAGAGAATTAAAAAAAAAAGATCTCCTGGCAGCAAATTGACTTTTTCAAAACCTCCCAAAATTATAGCATAAAATGATATCAGAGTTCATTAAGCATATTAAATATATAATTTTAATAATGATTGCAGAGAAGGCGAAAATTGCAAATCTAATCATCTTGTCAAAACCTAATGACTAATAGTTAGGATCAACAACGCGAGATGAACTTTTTTTCCTTTTGCACGAACTCTGTTTTTTTATAACATGCGAGGAGGAAGGTCGAATATTGTTAATAAATCCTTTTTCGATTAAGTTCATCTGCTTATACAGTTACATATATTGTCATAAACATATGCGTGAGTGTATGCGTTTATCCATATAGGTACACATATATATAATGCATACATACATACATAGGTGCCGGTTTAGTATATGACCTACCTTTTTTTTATTCTGGTCTAGTATGTGGCCTACCTGGCTTGTTAGGTTAGGTTAAGTTAGGTTAGGTTAGTTTAGGTTAGGTTATGCCACATACTAAAACAGGTAGGATTTCGTAGGCCATATTCGAAAGGTACACCACATACTAAACCGGCACCCATACACACACACACACACACACATATATATATATATATGCATACAGTATATATATATATATATATATATACACATATATATATAACAATATATATACACATATAACAATATATATATACAATATATATATATATATATATATAAATATATGTATACATACATATATATATATATATATATATACAAACTAGTAAAGATATCATGCAAACATATCAATTAAATCACGAATTATCTTGATATGCATCAGCGACATCAGATAGGACAATCCATAAAAAGAATCCATTAAAAAAAGAAAGTTCCATGCATATAAGAGAACGCACGCGAATAAGATTGAGCATGCAATCATGCAAAAAAAAAAAAAAAGGTCTTTAACGAAAACTAAAGAACACCTACATCGAAGAAAAGATAAAAAAACGAACGAAAACGAACGCAAAGAAAACGGAGATCTCAAAGAGCAACACGTGTGACTCACGTTATCCTGCAACTCCCGCACCATTCCGTTCCACTCTCCCGTGTCCGGGTTTTGAATCCCGTAGGTCTTGGACGGGGATAAGCGGATCTGGTACTGGAAGCCGATCATGTTAGCTATGTGCTTCAACATGTCGACGCAGAACCCTTTGTATCGGGCGTTGCCAGTCAGATTGCTCTGGTCTGTTCGTAGCATGACGTAGGGGGTTTCCTAAACAGAAGAGGAAATTTCAATATTATTATAGTTGGGGGAGCTGGTGCGGGTTAGCGATAGTAAGAAACAAATAGTTGAGGTGTTCTGGCTGGAGGCGAGGCTGCTCTTCACCACTGCTGCTTGCTATGGAGGGGAAATAAGATATATTTCTTTTATTTGATGTATTTATAAGAGAATTACCACAGAATCTGATATACTTCACTGAGATTTAGAAGTAACGTGCAAATGTATTTATCTTGGAGGGGACATTCTGCTGATTTCTATGGAGGAAAAATAGGATATATTTCTTTTATTCGATGTATTTATAAGAGAATTACCACAGAATCTGATCTACTTCACTGAGATTTAGAAGTAACGTGCAAATGTATTTATCTTGGAGGGGACATTCTGCTGATTTCTATGGAGGAAAAATAGGATATATTTCTTTTATTCGATGTATTTATAAGAGAATTACCACAGAATCTGATCTACTTCACTGAGATTGAGTCGCGTGCAAAAACGTATTTATCTTGGAGGGGACGTTCTGCTGATTTCTATGGGGAAAAAATAAGATGTATTTCTTTTATTTGATGTATTTATAATAGATTTACCACAGAATCCGATATACTTCACTGAAATTGAGAAGTAGCGTGGAAATGTATTTATCTTGGAGGGGACGTTCTGCTGGTTTCTATAGGGGAAAATGGGATGATTTATTTTTATTTGATGTATTTATAAGAGAATTACCACAGAGTCTGATCTACTTCACTGAGATTTAGAAGTAACGTGCAAATGTATTTATCTTGGTGGGGCGTTCTGAAAAATTCTGAGAAAAGATCTGACAGTGATTTTAGCCTTCTGGAAGAGTTGTAAACAAAATATTGCGTGGAATACTTTTTTTTTTCTTTCTCTTACCAGAAAAACAGATTAGAATGAGTTTTTTTTTTTAAACTCTGAATTTTATTTTTTCTTAATAACTAGTTTTACTGAAATAGGAAAACACACAGATTGAATCTATGTTCACCTTGAAAACTTTATATTAGAAGACTCACATTAGCAAGAAGATGCAGAGAGAGAGAGAGAGAGAGAGAGAGAGAGAGAGAGGGGGGGGGGGTGCGGAGCTAGAAGAACAGCAAGAAAATAGTAATATAACATGAAAAATTACAGAGTAACTGATGTATCAGTAGGACAATACTGCCATGGATTCGAGTTATCCAAGTAACAAAATCTTTTTAGGAGTTATAAAATCCGACGAAAAATATTAAACTGTCTCATACCAACACTATAAACTTAACAGATGTCTCGGTCAGAAACTATAAACTTTACAAATGGCTCAGTCAGAAACTATAAACTTTAAACACAAAAGATTACATACAAGAATAGGGGATCATCTCACAAGTCGTATACACTGAAAAAGTAAAGATATAATTAACTGTCAATTACAGACCACCCTGACTAATCAAAAAAGTGTATGATAAATTACATTATTAATAAATTACAATTAATAACACTCGCACACAAAAAGTGACTGCGTAGCAGCAACACAATAATAAATAAAACTAGAAATTCAAGGTTTAAAGGTCGCTCATGAAGGGCAGAGGCAAGGGTCAGTGATATTGCCCTTCCAAACAGGACAGTAACCTAGAGACAGACCATATATACACGTAATCTGCGCCCAAGCCCCCTTTCCACCCAAATTAGGAACCAGAAGGGCCAGGCAATGGCTGCTGATGATTCAGCAGATAGATCTCTAGGATCTCCCGACCCCCCCCCTTAGCTCACAAGGATGGTGAGGTTGCAGCGACCAAAGGAAATAATGAGATACACGTAATCTGTCCCCCAAGCCCCCTCTCCACTCAAGTTAGGACCAAGAAATGCCAGGCAATGGCTGCTGATGACTCAGCAGATAGACCTATAGGCTCTCCTTACCTCACAAGAATGGTGAGGTTGCAGCGACCAAAGGAACTAACGAGAATGAGCGGGACTCGAACCCCTGTCTCACCAGTCAGGGACTTTACCAGATGGGCCACTACAACACATGATTCTAGATATGAAAATTTATAGGTAATTATGTTTTATAAAGACAAAAAGTCAGTTAGACGGTGACAGACGGACATATTCCGTCTTTGAGGAAAAGATCAGGTTGAATCAAAAGAACACCTTTTAATCTTCATTTTGATAAAAACAGTGTGATTTGGAGACGAAAAATATTTCAAAAAATATTTTAAAAAACGAAAGATCATTCCAAATAAATGTTTCAGTAAAATAAAAGTGAAAGTAAACATTCACATAATAAAAACGTTTAAGTAAAAAAAATCTGTTAGAGCAAGATGAACATTTAATTAGATAAATGTTAAGTGAAAAACGATTGAGTCAAATAAACGTTTAAATTAAATAAACTCTTCAATTCTACTTAAAAATAGGAATTCGACATTTGTATGTTTTTCCAGGACTTTACAGAAAAATATTTTTAACACCAATATATTCCATATATATCTCCTCATTAAAACAAGAAAATTGCCATGAATATATAAATATATATAAATATATATGAACATATAAATATATATAATTGATATAATAGTAATGGATGGAGGTAGTTATCAATTATAATTAAGAAGAATTTTGATGATTCTAATCCACATCACAACATCTGACTTATTCAAATTCACTTGTTTATCAAAATATTTTGAAGACAGATTTACTTTTCCTGGTGGTATAAACTTCTGTAAAGAGAGAGAGAGAGAGAGAGAGAGAGAGAGAGAGAGAGAGAGAGAGAGAGATCAAATTGATTAGTGAGAAATCAAATTGAAGAGAGAGAAAATCCATTTGAGGAGAGAAATCAAATTGAAAAGATAAAAATCCAACTGAGGAAGAGAGAGAGAGAGAGAGAGAGAGAGAGAGAGAGAGAGAGATCCATCTGAGAAGAGAAATCAAATTGAAAAGAAAAAAAAAACAGAGAGAGAGAGAGAGAGAGAGAGAGAGAGATCAAATTGAAAATAGAAAATATCCAACTGAGAAGAGAGAGAGAGAGCGAGAGAGAGAGAGAGAGAGAGAGAGAGAGAGAGAGAGAGAGAGAGATAAATCCAACTGAATGGAATCACAGACATGTATGCCGTATCATTGTGATATCTATGAAAAGACGAGTCAAAATTCTAAGTCGCTTTCAAGGTCGCAGAATGCTTTGAAAGAGTCTCTACAGATAACAGAGTACAACATATCGGTCAAAAGAGGAGAAAAAACATTGAAAGACTGACAACTTTCAGTCGATCAGAGAATGAGTCAGTGAACAGTTGAGATTTTCAGAAAATAGATGGGAGAGTTTCTCCTGGATATTATTATTATTATTATTATTATTATTATTATTATTATTATTATTATTATTATTATTATTATTATTATCTCCAATATTATTATTATTATTATTATTATTATTATTTTGATTATTATTATTATTATTATTATTATGATTATTATTATTATTATGATTTTTATGATTATTATTATTATTATTATTATTATTATTACTAGCTAAGCCACAACCCTAGTTGGAAAAGCAACATGCTCTAAGCCCAAGGGCTCCAACAGGGAAAATTAGCCCCGGGAGGAAAGGAAATAAACAACGATATAAGTAGTAATGAAAAAACAAAATAAAATATTTTAAAAACATTGAAACAAATATTTCATATATAAACTATAAAAAGACTCATGTCAGCCTGGTCAACATAAAAACATTTGCTCCAACTTTGAACTTTTGAAGTTTTACTGATTCAACTACCCGATTAGGAAGATCATTCCACAACTTAGTAACAGCTGGAATAAAACTTCTAGAATACTGTGAAATATTGAGCCTCATGATGGAGAAGGCCTGGCTATTAGAATTAACTGCCTGCCTAGTATTACGAACAGGGTGGAACTGTCCGGGAAGATCTGAATGTAAAGGATGGTCAGAATTATAAAAAAGATCTTATGCAACATGCATAATGAACTAATTGAAAGACGGTGCCAGAGATTAATATTAAGATCAGGAATAAGAAATTTAATAGACCGTAAGTTCCTGTTCAACAAATTAATATGATATATGAGGTAAATCCTTCGAATTTATATATCAACATATCGTCATAAATTGTAATGTGGGACATATCCAGTGCTTCCTTCTAGAACATGGATGTAAAATAAAAAAAACGGAGAATTGAATAAAAAAGAATATAAAAATGTCACCTTTCTTCTAGAGAATGCTAAGCTGTGTAGCAGGGATGGAATAAAAAATACATATAAATAAATGAATAAATAGATCAATAAATAGATAAATAGATCAATAAATAGATAAATAGATCAATAAATAGATTAACAAATCAATAAATAGATAAATAGATCAATAAATGGATATATAGATCAATAAATAGATAAATAGATCAATAAATAGATATATAGATAAATAAATAGATTAATAGATCAATAAATAGATAAATAGATCAATAAATAGATATATAGATCAATAAATAGATCAATGAATAAATAAAGACAAAAACTCGGACTCAAAACTTAGTAAACATCATCACACAGAGGCTATTACTGGGCCCAAATTTCAGGATCATTTGTTATATGGCCACCAACGAAGTCAACGCTGAAGAGTATTGGGATTAAGATGATTTGTCAGTTAAAGTATAGCAACTGATACTGGATTATGTATTTATCATAAATGAACGTTTTACCTGACTTTTATTATTATTATTTTTATTATTATTATTATTATTATTATTATTATTATGACATATGTATTTTCACATAAGTATGTAATTATAAATATAAATATTATATATATAAATATACATATATATATATATATACATATATATACACATATATATATATACACACACTATATATATATACATATACTGTATATATATATATATATATATACATATACTGTATATATATATATATATATACATATACTGTATATATATATATATATATATTTACACATATATATACATATATATTTATATACATATATATATATATATATATATATATACACACATATATATATAGATATATATACATTTATATATTTATATATATATTTATATATACATATATATAATTATATATATACATATATATATATATATATATATTTATATATATATATATATATATATATATAAATCAAGTCTTAACCTTTGTCCAATTTCAACAGCCCACGAAGGTTGAACGCAAGGTATGAAAGTCTCTCCAATTCAAAGTCGAATGATTTCCCAGCTCAGATACAGAATGACGTCAAAGTATTAAAACGAGAAACATTACTTTACTCGCGATCCGCCGATGAGTGGAAAATTTATTCATCGGCGTTTTGACTGATTCGCTGGGATTTCGGGTCGTAGTTTGAGTAATGGATCTAATGGAGTTTGTTTTGTTTGTTTGATTTTAAGTTTTTTTTTAGGAAAATAGGTGAGAGTTTAGATTGTTCTCTTTTTTATAAATATTGTTGATTCTGGTGTTGTGATGGTATTCGTAATGGATTTTGTGTAGATATAACGTTGTTGTTTATGTATGCATGTATTAAGCTATGTAGGAACGAGATTATATTTATATATAAGCACCCATATAAACACACACACATATATATGTATATATATATATATATATATATATGTATATACACACACGTGTGTATGTATAAATATAAATAGACATATATATATTATATATAATATACATAGTGTAATATATATGCATATACTTGTGTTTTTGTATATATATATATATATATATATACATATATATATATGTATATATATAATATATATATACATATATGTATGTGAATATATATGTATATATATGTGTATATATATAATATATATATGTACATATATGTACATATATATATATATATATATATATATATTACTGTATATATATATATATATATATATAAACTGTATTTATGTGTGTAAGTCTACATATATACTTGTATATATACAAATATAGAATCTCTATTCCCATGCTTAACCTCCCTCCTCCCTTCACTTTCACATTTTCACATAATTCAGATAATGATCACAAACACAACAAAAGAAAAACAAATAGAAGTCGACCGACAACCCCATCTAGGTGTTGCAGAGAGAACTACAGCGTAATCCCAGAGTTAACTGATGCATGTTGCCATTTGAACTCGATTGTAAACTTCAATTTAGGTTGATATATACGTACAAACTCAAAGGTAACCCTATTACTGAGCTCCGGGGATAGAGCTGGAGTAGAAAGCTATTTGTGTATCTCAAGGGAGCTTAATACGCGGGTTCTCTATATGTTTATCTTACTTACAAAGCATATGGGGAGGAGAGCTACATTATGGTAATTCTAATCTTTCTACCTTTACTTATTCAAATTCTTAAAAAAGCGATCAACTGGTTCTCTATACGCGCTACAGTCAGACCGGAATTTCGTTGAACATAAGAGTAGATTCTGTATTTTGCCACTTTATGTCAAATTTATTCATTAAATCACACTTGAAGGCGAGGAGAAATTTTAGGATAAATCTAGAAAATTTTCACAATATCAAGCGAGATTTAATGAATGAAAATAGCGAAATGTTGTCAATTTCATTATATAAATCTCACTCAAAAGCGTGAAATCATCTTGTGACAAATCTAAAGCAATTTCATACGAGATTTAATGATAGAAAAAGGCGACATGTGGCAACATTGGAACTCTACACGATGTACAAATTGTATGACATATCTGCAGCATTATCCAAATTTAAAGCGATTATTTAATGAATGAAAAGGGCGACATGTGGCACCACTGCAAATCTACACGATGGGCAAATTGTATTATAAATCTACAGCATTATCCAAATTTCAAGGGAATATCTAATGAATGAAAAAGGCGAAAAGTGGCCCCACTGGAAATCTACACCATGTTTAAATTGTATGACAAAACTACAGCATTTTCCCTGTTACAACGAGATTTAATGAATGAAAAAGGCGAAAAGTGGCAATGTTTGAAATCTACAGTACACTATGTTCAAATTGTATGCCAATTCTACAGCATTTTCCCAATTACAGCGAGAATTAACGAATGAAAAAGGCGAAAAGTGGCATGACTGGAAATCTACACCATGTTCAAATTGTATGACAAATCTACAGCATTTTCCCAATTACAGTGAGATTTAATGAATGAAAAGGGCGAAATGTGGCACCACTGGAAATCTACACCATGTTCAAATTGTATGCCAAATCTACAGCATTTTCCAAATTACAGCGAGATTTAACGAATGTAAAAGGCGAAATGTGGCAACGCTGCCACACCACGCGCATTTATCTCTTTTACTGTACCCCCGACATGAGCTGTTTCACAATGCCGTTCCATTCTCCCGTGATGGGATTCTTGGCGCCGTACACTCCCTCGGGAGACACTTCGATGATGTAGTCGAAGCCGGAGATGAGCGCGATCTCTTTCAGGAGGTCAACGCAGAAGCCGTAGAAACGGGAATTCCCCGTAAAGTTCTTACCGGGACGCATCATCATGAAGGGGTTATCCTGTTGAGAGGATATTTAGAGGATTGGGGTATCCTGTTGAATTTATATTTAGAGGATTGGGGTATCCTGTTTAGATATTTAGAGCATTGGGGTATTCTGCTGAACTGATATTTAGAGAGGATTGGGGTATCCTGTTGAGACGTTATTTAGAGAGGATTGGGGTATCCTGTTGAGAGGATATTTAGAGGATTGGGGTATCCTGTTGAGAGGATATTTAGAGGATTGGGGTATCCTGTTTAGATATTTAGAGGATTGGGGTATCCTGTTGAATTGATATTTGGAGAGGATTGGGGTATCCTGTTGAGACGTTATTTAGAGAGGATTGGGGTATCCTGTTGAGAGGATATTTAGAGGATTGGGGTATCCTGTTGAGAGGATATTTAGAGGATTGGGGTATCCTGATTAGATATTTAGAGGATTGGGGTATCCAGATTAGATGTTTAAAGAGGGGTATTCTGTCGAGATGATATTTAGAGAGGATTGCGGTATCCTGTTAAATTTATATTTAGAGAGGATTGGGGTATCCTGTTTAGATATTTAAAGAGGATTGGGGTATCCTGATTGGATATTTAAAGAGGATTGGGGTATCATGATTAGATATTTCAAGAGGGGTATCCTGTTGAGAGGATATTTAGAGGATTGGGGTATCCTGATTGGATATTTAAAGAGGATTGGGGTATCATGATTAGATATTTCAAGAGGGGTATCCTGTTGAGAGGATATTGAGAGGATTGGGGTATCCTGTTTAGATATTTAAAGAGGATTGGGGTATCCTGATTAGATATTCAAAGAGGACTGGGGTATCCTGTTGAGAGGATATTGAGAGGATTGGGGTATCCTGTTGAATTAATATTTGGAGAGGATTGGGGTATCCTGTTGAGAGGATATTTAGAGGATTGGGGTATCCTGTTTAGATATTTAAAGAGGGATATTCTGTCGAGATGATGTTTAGAGAGGATTGGGGTATCCTGTTGAATTGATATTTGGAGAGGATTGGGGTATCCTGTTGAGAAATTATTTAGAGGATTGGGGTATCCTGATTAGATATTCAAAGAGGACTGGGGTATCCTGTTGAATAGATATTTAGAGGATTGGGGTATCCTGTTTAGATATTTATAGAGGGTTGGGGTATCCTGATTAGATATTTAAAGATGATTGGGGTATTCTGTTTAGATATTTAAAGAGGGTTGGGGTATCCTGATTAGATATTTAAAGATGATTGGGGTATTCTGTTTAGATATTTAAAGAGGATTGGGGTATTCTGTTGAGAGAATATTTAAAGAGGATTGGGGTATTCTGTTTAGATATTTAAAGATTGGGGTATTCTGTTGAGAGAATATCTAAAGAGGATTGGGGTATTCTGTTAAACTTATATTTAGAGAGGATTGGGGTATCCTGTTTAGATATTTAAAAAGGATTGGGGTATTCTGTTAAATTCATATTTAGAGAGGATTGTGGTATCCTGTTCAGAAGTTCAGAGAGGATTAGGGTATCCTGTTGAGATGATATTTAGTGAGGATTGGGGTATCCTGTTGAATTGACACTAATGAGAGGATTGGGGTATCCTGTTTGGAGGTTCTGGTAAGATAGATAATTAGACATCCTGTTGAAAATAGTAACTATCTAAACTGGGTTATCCAGTTAAAATTGTGGTTAGAAAAGACGGGGTATCCTGTTAAAATCCTGATGAAATCCTGGTTGAAGAGAGTGGGTTATCCTGTTAGAAATAATTGCTTATGTTAAAATTATAGTTAGAAAAAGATTAAGTTATCCTGATGAAATGATATATATAGAAATACATTATTTTGGAGGAATCTATAAGATGTATAAAGAACGAATGTAGATTATACAACTGTACAATGAATTCTGGGTAGATATAATGATAGTTACGTATACCTTTCACTGATAATAATTTTATTATAATAATAATCATATTGAATTACTTTGCTTCGGCCATTTATCGAAGAAAAATAATTGAAATAATGAAATAATGTGTCGATTATGATGCACTATGCAATCATTAAAATACAATAGTAAAGGTTTAAAGCTCACTTATGCATGGCAGGGGCAAGGGACAGTGACATAGCCCTATCAAGCAGGACAATGCCCTAGAGAATGACCATATACACATATGATCAGCAACCAAGCCCCCTATCCATCCAAGGTAGGACCAAGGAGGGCCAGGCAATGGCTGCTGAGGACTCAGCAGATAGACCTATAGGCTCCCCCAAACAACCCATCCTTAGCTTACAAGGATGGTGAGGTTACAGCGTCCAAAGGAACTAACGAGTTTGAGCGGGACTCGAACCCCAGTCTGGCGTATACTAGTGAGGGACGTTACCACATCGACCACCACAACACAATATTTCTTATATGCTAAAAATGGTAAACAAATATAATTAACTCTGTAAAAATAAATTACACCATTAGATAAATTGCAGACAGAATCATAATTCCTTGGCTTAAAGTGTGCAATCTCTGGCAGAACTTTTTCCATCTTGTTAGCAAAGATAATTCTGACACTTCCTGCTTGAAAAATTCTTCGTCATTTCACAGAAAACGAAGTCTTTAGAAAATATATTTTCCTTTGTGGAAATTATTTTTATATTTGATTATAATTTGGTGGTAATTGATATCTTAAAGTTTTCCTGTAATAAAAGATTATTTTAGACGTTTGAAGAATTCTTGTTTTCAAGTAGACAATTTAGTATTAAATCAATCAAATTATTTTATATATAACTAATATGAAATCAAGAAATGCTTTATTCTTTTTCAAGATTATTAAATTGCATATTTTGAAGGGCAAACAATGCAAAAAAAAAATTAACGATAACTTACACAAAGTAAAGAAATGCTTAATTCTTATTCAAGATATTAAATTGCACATTTTGAAAGGGCAAACACTGCAAAAAATTAATTAAATTTTTTTTTTCAGAAAAGTAATTCACCTTTTTATCTATGACAGGAAATGAAAAACTTTGTCAAAGGACAAAAGAAATAGTTTTTTCTTTATTGTAAAAGCGAGATTTATTTTTTTATCTATAAAACGTATGTCATGTTTTTGTCTGCAAATGGAAAGGAATTGTTCATCGTCACTGAGAAAATCTTTCCTCGAAAATTAAAACAATATATTCTAGTACAATAAAAACTTTTATTCTTTGCTTTTTGTCAAGATATATTATGTTTGAACTATGAGTAATTAAAAAAACAATTTAAATAATATCTAAATCAATTTGCAGTCGTAATAACAAGACCAAAAAAAAAATACAAAGAATAAATATCTGGAAAAGTGATTTTGATATGAGTTATGATAGAAGAAAAATTAAAAAAGGTAGACAACCAAACATAGATATAAAGATCGGTATATGATCTTTCAAATGGGCTCCACAATGCACTAGAAGAGCTGGAAGACCAAAGCCTACATGGCTGAGGACTATGAAGCATGAAATAGATGATGAATGGAGAAGTAGTGATTTAAAAGCTCAAGATAGAGACGACTGGTGAAATCTAACTGAGGTCCTTTACGTCAATAGGCGTAGGAGATGATGAAGATGGTGAAGTGATAAATCTAACCGAGGCCCTTTGTGTCAATAGGCATAGGAGGAGATGATGATGACGATGATGATTATGATGAAGATATTGATAATCAGGTTATAATAAACAATAATTTTTCCCTGTGCCCCTTCATTCTTTCAATTGTTATTTATTCATTCAAACATTTCAAATCTACTTATTAAATTTTCTTTCCAGAAATAACAATGAATGAAACTATACTCTGATTTGATTTCAAAATTTAGGTACACCAATTCTGTTAAATCACACGACGAATGATTGGTTGATTCTCGCCTAACGAATGAATCAAAAGAAAATGAAATAATTGAATGAACAAACCACGGGCATAATCTTATCATCGAAATTAGAATCGGGGATGAGTCTAGCTAGATAAGATTTTGTATTTTCATTAAAACATTTCCCATTTGGTCCAGCTCTTGGGAAAATTATATTGAAGTAAAGACAAAGAACGCTGTGATAGATGTTAAATGATGCTATGATCTTGTAATTAATAACAATTGTTTAAAATATTTCAGGAGAATACCAAACACTAATTTTGTAATGGTTCTCAGATAAAGAATTAAAAATATTTCAGGAGAATATCAACCACTGATTTAGTAATGGTTCTCAGATAGAGAATTACAAATAATTCAGGTAAATATCAAACACAAATTTTATGATTCTCGGATAATGAATTACAATTTTTTTTTTTTTTTACAGGCGAATATCAAACACTTAACATTGTAATTAAGTCTGTAGTGTTTCTCAGTTTTAGAATACTTTTCTATCCATCTAAAGATATGAGGAACTTACCTTGGACAAAGTTTATAGTTTAAAAAAAGATGATTTCTATTCTTGGACAGATCAAGTAATGGTTCTCAGTTTAAAAAAAATAATTTCTATCCTCCGAGAGAAACTTCAGACTATCTGAGTAATGTGTCTTTAAGTTGAAAAAATAAATAACTTTTTGAGGAAAATAAGAACACTGAAAACACTGTGACTATGGTTCACAGTTTAAGAGAAAAGGCAATAGTAATGGTTCACGATTTAAAAGAAAAGGCAATTGTAATGGCTCACGGTTTAAATGAAAAGGCAATTGTAATGGCTCACGGTTTAAAAGAATAGGAAATTGTAATGGTTTAAGGTTTAAACGAAAAGGTAAACGTAATGGTTCACATTTTAAAAGAAAAGGTAATTATAATAGTTCACGATTTAAAAGAAAAGGCAATTGTAATGGTTCACGGTTTAAAAGAATATGCAATTGTAATGGTTCACGATTTAAAAGAAAAAGGCAATCATAATAGTTCACGATTTAAAAGAAAAGGCAATTGAAATGGTTCACGATTTAAAAGAAAGGGTAGTTGTAATGGTTCACGATTTAAAAGAAAG
>NW_027171664.1:60000-62500 GCF_036898095.1 Palaemon carinicauda
ATAGGTCTATGGCTTCATATATTATTCAATAAAGATCACCCTTCTTCGATTAACGTTTTTTTTTTCCCATTTGTATGGGGTAAGCACGGTTGCCTTCCTTTGGAAGGACTTTCCTTTGACTTTAGGGTAGACCGTAGTCCCGATCTGCTGCCCTGCCTGACATCGCTTAGACCCCGGTAGCGTATGTTCATGTGTTGTACCAGTGACCAGTGTCCTTCCTCCCAACAGCGAGGAGTCTTGGCTGGGTTAGGTAGACAGTTCGAGACGTGTAAGGTGTCCGTTATGTTTTTAGGTGTTGAAGTGGCTTTGTTTGTGTGTGCAATAGTCTGTAACACCCATTTATATGTCCAGAAATAGTATAACTACGATAATTAAATTTTCCTATGGTAAAAAAAAAAAAAAAAAAAAAAAAAAAAAAAAAAAAAAAAAAAACTGAACATAAGCAATCTATTTCGGTAGAGTGGACTTGAAAACCGGATGATTTAATCAATAGTCGGCAACGCCTTAAAGATACCTTGATTATTTACACTGCACGATTCTTGTGGCCGAAGGAAATGAGATTGGTAATTTGCATACAGCAAGCGGGCAATAACGATGAACACGAGGGCACCACGGGCTCTTGCCCTTTCGACAGCCCGAAGTGGGATGATGATGGGATGAGAGCAACATCGAGGGGCACCGGAAAGCAGACGGGGCTTTCCTAAACCCGGTTCCTCTTCGGTCCTGGATAAATTGATCTTTCAATGCAGTACGAAAAGGGAATGCAGCAAGCGGCCAATAATGAGAGATAATCACAGCTGTAATAGACCTCCGATTTTATCTTTTCCTTTCTATGTGCATGACGGTTGTGGTAGCCTACTGGTAACTTCCCTGCACGGCGATCTGGTGGATTTGGGTTCGAGACCCGCTTAAGCCTGATAGTTTTGTAGTGCCGGCAATGTCACCTTCCTTATGAGCTGAGAATTAGGGTTTTGTCGTAGACCTATATGCCTACCTGATGTGTCATGAGCAGCCATTGCCTGGTCTTCACTGGTCCTGGTTTGGGTAAGAAGCGGGCTTGGGCGCTCATCATATGTATATATGGTCAGCCTCTGGGGCATTGTCACTGTCTCCTTGCCTCTACCATTCATGAGTGACCTTTAAAATCAAGATGTTCGTATGTCTAAAGAAATAGCTACGGTTGGATTCACAGTCAAAAGCAACCGATTCAGTTTCGTTAAAATTAATGGCAGTGTTGGGTTCAGGGCAGCGAATGTTGTCCATCGTAGGCAAGGGACTATAGTTAAGCAAAATATGAACTTTTGTTGGACGAAATATAGACTTCAGTTGTACGCATTATGGAATATAGGTGGACGCCATATGGACTATAATTGGACGCAATATGGGCTATAGTTGGACGCAATATGGACAATAGTTGGACGCAATATGGACTATGGTTGGATGCAATATGGACTATGGTTGGATGCAATATGGACTATAGTTGGACGCAATATGGACTATAATTGGACGCAATATGGGTTATAGTTCGACGTAATATGGACAATAGTTTGACGCAATATGGACTGTAATTGGACGCAATATGGACTTTGGTTGGACGCAATATGGACTATAGTTGGACGCAATATGGACTATGGTTGGATGCAATATAGTCGTATCACAGCGGAAAACTCTCAAGCTAAGCCGGGGAGAGTTATATGCATTATTTTCTTCAACAAATTAATTATTTTATTATTTTTAGAAGGGGTGATGCCTAAGGACACCACCTTTTTTATCATATATGCAGAGTATACATATATATATATATATATATATATATATATATATATATATATATATATATATATATATATACATACATACATATATATATAAATATATATATATAAATATATATATATATATATATATATATATATATATATATATATATATATATATATATATATATATATATATATATCTCAAGAATTAGAAGACCCAGGACTACATGGCTGAGGACTATGAAGCGTGAAACAGATGATGAATGGAGAAGTATTGCTAGAGATAGAGACGACTGGCGAAATCTAACAGAGGCCCTTTGCGTCAATAGGCTCAGGAGATGATGATTATTATTATTATTATTATTATTACTTGCTAATCTACAACCCTAGTTGGAAAAGTAGGATGCTATAAGCACAGGGGCTCCAAATGGGAAAATAGCACAGTAAAGGAAAGGAAACAAGGAAAAATAAAATTTTTAAGAAGAATAACATTGAAATAAATATTTCCTATGTAAACTATAAAAAACTAATAAATCAAGGAGAAGAGAAACAAGACAGAACAGTGTGCCCGAGTGTACCCTTAAGCAAGAGAACTTTAACCCAAGACAGTGGAAGACCATGGTAGAGTGGCTATGGCACTACCCAAGACTAGATAACAATGGTTTGATTTTGGAGTGCCCTTCTCCTAGAAGAGCTAATGACCATAGCTAAAGTTTCTTCTACCCTTAACAAGAGGAAAG
>NW_027171664.1:70000-72500 GCF_036898095.1 Palaemon carinicauda
TATATATATAAAGATAATAACATCAAAACGATTATATTTGCAGGCACCGAGATATTGCACTTGGAAATAACCTGACACCATTTACAGACATTTTTATCTCTGAGTAACTCTTTTAGCGAAACCTTAACGAACCAGTATGCAGGACACTGTTCACTACCTCTCCATTTCTCGGCGCTCTTAGGAGAATAAAATTCTTTTAACACTTTGCTTTGTGAGTGCATATATATATATATATATATATATATATATATATATATATATATATATATATATATATATGTATATATATATATATATATATATATATATATATATATATATATATATATATATACATATACATATATATATATGTATATATATTCATATATATACATATATATATATACATATATATATATATATATATATATATATATATATATATATATATATATATATATATATATCAAATAAATATACAGTATACATTCACAAACATACATATATTATTATTACTAACGAATCTACAGCCCTGGGAAAGCAGGATACTACGAGACCAAGCGCTCCAACAGAGAAAATAACTCAATAAGGAAATGAAATAAGGAAATAAATAAAATAAATAAACTACAAGAGAAGTAATGGACCATTAAAATAAAATATTCTAAGAACAATATCATTAAAATAAATATTCCACACATAGACAATAAAGAACTAAAAAAAAAAAATCAAGAGGAAGAGAAATAAGATAGAATAGTGTTCTAGAGTGTTCCCTCAAGCAAGAGAACTCTACCCTAAAACAGTGGAAGACCATGGTACAGAGGCTACGGCACTACCCAAAGACTAGAGAACAATGGTTTCATTTTGGCAAGTTATCCCATAGAGCTGCTTACCGTAGCTAAAGTGTCTCTTCTATCCTTACCAAGAGGAGAGTAGCCACTGAACTATTACAGTGCAGTAATTAACCCCTTGAGTGAAGAAGAATTGTTTGGTGATCGTAGTGTTGTCAAGTGTATAAGGACAGGGAAATGTGAAAATAATATGTCAGACTATTCGGTGTTTGTGTAGGCGATGGAAAAATGAGCCGTAACCACAGGACGAAAAAAAAATATTTCTGGATATAAAATATTATATCATAAAATTAACTTCAAACTGAAAAGTTGTGAAAACAGTATAAGTAATTATAAAAGATTAGAATTAATTAAATTAAGTTTATAAGTGAAACGAGGTGAACTTGACTCAAAATGAATTCATACACTATTTGATTTCTGTAAATTCTCGAAATATTATTATGGGAAGTTATTTTAGTAAAGGCTTCACCTTCCTTATTATTACTATTACGATAAGCTACAACCCTACTTGGAAAAGCAGGATGCTATAAGCTCGGCGGCTCCAACAGGGAATATAGCTCAGTGAGGAAAGGAAACAAGGAAAAATAGAATATTTTTAGAATAATAACATTAAAATAGATATTTCCTATATAAACTATGAAAACTTTAAAACAAAAGGGAGAGAAATAAGATAGAATAGTGTGCTCGAGTGTACCCTCAAGCAAGAGAACTCTAATCCAGAACAGTGGAAGACCATGGTACAGAGGCTATGGCACTATCTTCTGTCGCTTTATACAGATTGACGCCCAAGTCTATTCTCCACCCACTCTAAGACCAGGGAGAACTAGGAAATGACCCACGATAACTTAATATGTAGATATGTGGTAATTTTAAACTTGCCATCAAAAGATATTAAGGATTGCAAGGCAACGACCAATGGTGACTAATATCCTGCTTTGACGGTATTTCGAACTCTGAACCTTCAGATCGCGAGACATGGGGCAGTGACAATGCCATAGATATTGACTATATTAACATAATTATTACTATTACCAACCAAGCTGCACCGCTAGTTGGAAAAGCAAACTGCTATAAGACCAAGGACTCCAACACGGAAAAATAGCCCAGTGAGCACAGGAAACAAGGAAATAAATAAACGATATAAGTAATGAAAAATTAAAATGAAATAAAATGAAATAAAATATTTTTAAAAATATTAACAACATTATAACAAATAATTCATATATAGACTATAAAAAGACTTGTGTCAGCCTGTTCAACATGAAATCCTTCGCTGCAAGTTTGAACTTTTGAAGTTCTACTGATTCAACTACCCAATTAGGAAGATCATTCCATAAATTGGTCACAGCTGGAATAAAACTTCTGGAATACTGTTTAGTATTGAGTATCATGATGGAGAAGGCCTGACTATTAACTTCATGCCTAGTATAACGAACAAGCCCTACCTCAAGCTAGGACCAGGGAGGGCCAGGCAATGGCTGATGATGATTCGGCACGTAGATGTACAGGCTCCCCAAATGCCCCATCCCTAGCTCACAAAAATGGTGAGGTTGCAGACACAACAAGAAACTATCATGCTTAAGCCAGTCTCGAACCCCCGTCCAACAGATTACAAGACCGAGATATTTCCAAAAATTTTCCAGAAACTTTTATACCAAAGATCCCATTGA
>NW_027171664.1:77500-80000 GCF_036898095.1 Palaemon carinicauda
ATGTATGTATGTATGCATGTATATCTTATATAAAATATATATAGTTTGTATGTATAAATACGTAATTGATTAATAAGCACATACGTATACAGTATACACACACACACACACACACACACACACACACACACACACACACACACACATATATATATATATATATATATATATATATATATATATATATATATATATATATATATATATATATATACCAATTAGGGTTACTCTACATTTCCTTATTTGGATTGGTTTCTTAGCCTGCAATTATGTTAATCTATAAAATGTCAATTAAATAATTATTATGCATATTATGTTGTTTAAAAATTTACTTAAGCATTTTTAAATATAAATACAATTATTTTTCTTTCAATTTTCAATTATGATGATTGATATTTCAAGAGGAATCTGTTTCATCGCCAAATAAATATTTTTCATTAATTCATACATTGTCATAATTTGGAATCTGCAATGGAGTCAATATATATATATACATATATATATATATATATATATATATATATATATATATATATATATATATATATATATATATATATATATATATTCTATCAAATGTAAAATTACAGTTCAGGTACACGAAAGCTTCCATACACTTGCCAAAAAATATCCAAACGTAGAGATCCAACCAACTAAAAACATTGATGAGATTAATAGCTAATTCATCTTATAATCTCAAGGGTTAGAATATAACAAAAAGTGACGCTTATTCCATTGAAACTCCTGTCGTAAATTTCTGCAATGTTCCTCAAGCAAAAAGATTCCCATTAACAATGAGTAATGTCTCCGTTGCTGGAGAAATACTCAATTTCCCCGTCTAAATAAAGAGTATTCGGACTTAAATGGCACGGCAGGATAAGAAATGAATATATAGGAGATATTACTCGAGTGCCATATGTGGTTGAGTTCATGGTGAGGGGTAGATGGGGATGGTTTGGGCATGCTCTTTGCACTCCCCAAGAGATTAGATCACCAACCGTTCAGCTGGGCTCCTCAAGGCACTAGAAGGGTTGGAAGACCCGGGCCTACATGGCTGAGGACTATGATGATGAATTCATGTTTAGCCAAACACAAAATAGCAGTTCCACCCCCATCACATATATCCCAATAATAAAGAAAATTATTTATTTTCTAAAATTTCCCATTTTTTTTTTCTAAGAATAGAAAACAGGACAATTTTTTAAAAAACTAAAGAGGTGAATTTTAGAAAATAGATAATTGAATTTGTTATTGGGATATAAGTGATGGGAGGAAGAACTGCTATTTCAAAACTCAACAATAAATATAATTATTCCTTTTCCATAAATCATTCCTTCACCTAAAAGGAAAACAGGGCATTTCATCTAAACCCATATCACTTCCACCCACATGATTCATAACCCAATAATAAATATAATCATTCCTTTTCTAAAAATCACTCTTTTACCTAAATAAGAAAACAGGATATTTCAAATAAACCCAAATTTGCAGTCCCATCCCCAATCATTTATATCCCAATAACAAATATAATTATTCCTTTTATAAAAACTACACCTTTACCTAAAATACATAGGCTAATTTAACATTTAAACTAAATCCGTAGCACCTAAACTCCGTTATATATAACCCAACAATAAATATAATTACTCTTTTCTAAAAATCACTCCTTCATATACAATGAAAATGACATTTCAACCAAACCCAAAATTGCGGTTCCACCCCCAATCATTTATAACACAACAATAAATATAATTACTCATTTTCTAAAGACTACTCCTTTACTGAAAAAAAAAAAAAAAAAAGCTTCAATTAACCCCAGAAAATCGCTGTTTTTCTCCCCATCAAATTTCCCGCCTTTGTCTTATATGATATCGACGAGTAGCTAACCATTTCGGGTGGCCTTTGTCGGCAGCTTATCAAGGCCCATCCCCCCCTCCCTCCCTCCTCCCTCCTCTCCCCCCCCCCCCACTTCCAATAACCCTTGAAATTTCACGCTTCGAGTCGCGTATTTACAGAGATGTGAACTCGGAATCTTTTGAAAGAGGATCCGATTCTCCTCTTTGCAATTTCTGTTTTTGGAGACGACAATGGAGTTCGGGAAGAGCGAGTTACATTGGTGTCGTATTCTATTTGTAGTGTTGCAGGTGTGCGAGAGGGAACTAGATTTGATATTCGTTCTTTATTCGTAATTTATACTATTTTTTAGTCTTTTTTTAGAGCCATGGAAATGTGTATTAAACGGTAAGCATATACGCATATTGTATACATACATAAATATATAAACGTTTATGTATGTAAATATGTACATTATATATATATATATATATATATATATATATATATATATATATATATATATATATATATATGTATATATATATATATATATATATATGTATATATATATATATATATATATATATATGCACAAAGACAAACACAAATATATGCATGTATATATGTAAATGCATCCACACACACACACACACACACACACACA
>NW_027171664.1:90000-97500 GCF_036898095.1 Palaemon carinicauda
AATATGAATTCATACTCTTTATTTGTCTTTTGTAAATTCTCGAAATATTATTATGGGAAGTTACTAAATTAAACTCTTCTTCCTTATTATTATTATGATAAGCTACATCCCTAGTTAGAAAAGCAGGGTGCTATAAGCCCAGGGGCTCCAACAGGGAAAATAGCCCAGTGAGGAAACGAAACCAGGAAAAATAGAGTATTTTTAGAACAAAAACAACATTAAAATAAATATTTCCTATATAAAATATGAAAACTTTAACAAAACAAGAGAAAGAGAAATAAGATAGAATAGTGTGCCCGATTGTACCCTCAAGAAAGAGAACTCTAATAAAAGACAGTGGAAGACCATGGTATAGAGGCTTTGGCACTATGGCACTATCCCTTGTCACATTATACAGATTGACGCCCAAGTCTATTCCCCACCCACTCTAAGACCAGGGAAGGCTAGGAAATGGCACACGATACCTTAATATGTAGCTATGTGGGCATTTCAAACTAGCCATCCCTAGATAATAATGATTGCAAGACAACGACCAATGGTGATTATTATCCTGCTTTAACGGCGCTTCGAACTCTGAACCTTCAGATCGCGAGACATGGGACAGTGGCAATGCCCTAGTTATTGACTATATTATTATTATTATCATTAGTAGTAGTAGTAGTAGTAGTAGTAGTAGTAGTAGTAGTAGTAGTAGTAGTAGTAGCCAAGCTACATCCTTAGTTGGAAAAGCAATATGCTATAAGGCCAAGGGCTACAACAAGGAAATAAAGCCATGAGGAAAAGAAACAAGGAAATAAATAAACGATATAAGAAGTAATGAAAAATTTAAACAAAATATTTCACAAAACATTAACAACATTAAAACAGATGATTCCTATATAACCATAAAAAGACTTGTGTCAGCCTGCTCAATATGAAAAGATTTGTTGCAAGTTTAAACATTTGAAGTTCTACTGATTCAACTACCCGATTAGGAAGATCATTCCTCAACTTGGTCACAGCTGAAATAAAACTTCTAGAGTACTGTTTAGTATTGAGTCTCATGATGGAGAAGGCCTGACTATTAGAATTAATTGCATGCCTAGTATTACGAACAAGCTCTCCCTCAAGCTAGGACCAGGGAGGGCCAGGCAATGGCTGATGATGACTCAGCACGTACATATATAGGCTCACCAAACACCCCATCCCTGGCGCACAAGAATGGCGAGGTTCCAGATACTGCAAGAAACTATCAACCTTAAGCCAGTCTCGAACCCCCGTCCAACAGACTGCCAGACCGAGACGTTTCCAAAAAACTTCCACAAACTTTTATACCAACGATCCCACTGACCTTAAACAACAAGAAACAAGAATATTTTTTTCTGACCTTAATTTCACACTACAATATTTTTCTTTTACAGATGAAAATACCAGATCTCAGAAAACAACTTGACCTTTATAAACATAATATAAAAGATTAATTATTCTAATTCTGTCTTTACCAACTCCTTTAAGTTTCCGAGTACTGGTTTCATTTTCATGTTATTTAATTAAGATTATTTTCAAATCTAAATTTTTATATAATGAATATTCTTTTATATATGGATAACATATAATGTTTACTTCTTTCGAAGCGATCTTGGTATTTCAGTGTTAATGCAAGCCTGACAATGCGTTATATAGGTGTATATATATATATATATATATATATATATATATATATATATATATATATATATATATACTTATGCGTGTGTATATATATACATATATATATATTATATATATATATATATATATATATATATATATATATATATATACGCATAAGTGTATATATAAATATGTGTGTCTGTTTGTGTATACAAACAGACACACACACACACTATATATATATATATATATATATATATATATATATATATATATATATATATATATATATATATATATATATTCATTTATATCTATGTATGCATATATATCTTCAGTATATATACGTATATATATGTATATATATATATATATATATATATATATATATATATATATATATATATATATATATATATATATATCTATGTAAGCATATATATATATAGTATACATCTATATATATATATATATATATATATATATATATATATATATATATATATATATATATATATCATATAAACTTGCACATGTAAACCACGATGAGAGAGAGAGAGAGAGAGAGAGAGAGAGAGAGAGAGAGAGAGAGAGAGAGAGAGAGAGAGAGAGAGAGAGATATTCCCTCTCTCTCTCAAAGAACGCCTAAAGATGGATGCTCGAGAGAACACAAGTGTCAAGCATACTGGTGGTTCGTTAGCGAGACGACGTTGCCAGATGCACGAAGTTTTCCCCAACACCTGAACATCTCTTATCTCTGCACCGAAGAAGAAGAAGAAGAAGAAGAAGAAAAAGAAGAAGAAGAAGAAGGATACATTTGGCAGCGTTGTTACCAGACGGAATAATGTCTCGTTGTTTGCAAAACCCCGTTAAAACAAGGATTTTTTCTTTCCAGCGTGCATGGAGAGGCATGACAATACCACTTAAATAAAAGACCTGTTGAATTGCACGATGTGGAATTTGTTTCTGCGTCTTTTGTTTTTTGACGACTGGAGGAAAATAGAACAAGGGGAGAAAAAGAAATGGGGAAAAGGAGAGAAAGGCCGAGAGAGTAAGAGATTTTATTCTTGGAAAAGGGTTTTTACGTAAATTTGGAATACAAATCTGAATAGAATAATGCCTAGTTTTCTAGATATTAGTAAGATTTTTTAGCTAAGAAAAAAAATGTGGTTATTAACTTAAAGACTATAAGAAAATGGAGTAAAACTCTAGAATAATACATCTAATATATATATATATATATATATATATATATATATATATATATATATATATATATACACACACACACATATATATATATATATATATATATATATATATATATATATATATACATATATATATGCATATATATACATACATACATATATATATATATATATATATATATATATATATATATATATATATATATATATATATATATACATATATATATATACACACATATATATATACATATATATATATATATATATATATATATATATATATATTATATATATATATATATATATAACAACAACAAATGCAGCTATATCTAGTCCACTGCAGGGCAAAAGCCTCAGACTTGTCGTTATTCATGTCTGGGGTTAGGCAATTTTCTTCACGACGCTGGCAATTGGGGACTAGTGATGGTAGGAGATTTTCGTCTGATCGCTGGTAGGAGATTTTCGTCTGATCGCTCACAGCAAACCAACCTAGTATGGGTGGTCCTAGCTAGTAGAACTTCGCTGATATCTCCCCATCTACTGGTGTCCCTTAACATATATTACTCTTATCATTCCCTTATTATATCTTTACTTTACTATTAAGTCTACGATTCCTTTATCATTACGTTTATTATTGTTATCAATATCATTATTACTAATATTACTATAATTTTTCTTTTTATTTCCACAAATGTCAATAGCCCAAGGGAGATTATGGAAACCAGGTGATTAATAAAATAAATAAAAAGTTAAAATTTATCATATATTAAAAGTAGCAGGGAATAAAAAAATATAGAAACACTAAAATCGTATATAGATCCTGAGGTTAGTGTTTTCAACACGAAATCCTTTGCATAAATTTAATATTTAATAAATACTCTAAAATATAGGCAAATCTTTGTTCATCTCTTATCATGGACGTTTAAGGTTTTTAAGAATTAATTACAATTAAAAATTTAGATTATATTTATTTAAACAATCAAAATTTTCGTTTATTATTTTGTAATATTGACAAACTTACAATTGGGATATGAAAAATACAACTAGATTTTCCATGTGAATTAAGTCTACGGACAGTACAACAAATATTTCACTGACGTTTTATTTTGAAATTTGGCATATCCCCTAGGAAACAATAATAAAATCAACTTCTAACAGGTATATCTGGTATTTTTCTTTTTTTTAATGGATCGAGCTGAAGCTTAATAGGTCAACGTCATTTGATATACAATAAATTTTCATCAAATCATCTGTTAGCCTTTGGTAAAAATGTACATCAAATGTTTAACCTATTTAGATTAAAATTCAACTTTTAGTATCAGCCTTGCAAATTTTCCAACCCTCACCTGAAGCAATTCCTGAAACAGCTTTCCTTCATGGAGATCTAATGAGGCCCAGATCCACAAAAGAGAGTTTAAGGAACATCCCGGAGCACTAAAAGATCTTTCAAATTGTCAGAGACTTACTATTTCATCTTAAACAAATTATGGAAGAAGAAATTGTCTTTTCTTCGTCAAATAACAAATCCCAAAGGCAGACATTGAGTGGTGATCACCTCTAATCAGAATAATTTACTTTACAGTCGTAATATTGATTAATTTGCCCATTGAAGATATGCCATGAATAATATTCTCTCCCAGACCAACTTAAGTATTTATATGTTCTTGTAAATTAAACCTAATATACTAGCTCTAAACATACTCTGAACCTGAAGTGTATATTCTATACTAGTGTACACAATCCGTCAAAAGTGACGGCTAATTAATTTGATAGATATGCACACATACGAACTACCTCTCCTCCTCATCGAAGGACAGGGAGAGACCGATTAGTTATACGTTTGGCAATACCGCTGGATGTTACAGGAAAGATATATATATATATTTATATATATATATATATATATATATATATATATATATATATATATATATATATATATATATATTTACAGTATACACACACACACACACACACACATATATATATATATATATATATATATATATATATATATATATATATATATATATATATATATATATATATATGACTATTTCTAAAAGTAAACAATAGAAAAAAAATAATAAAATATATAATGAAAATTTTTCATGATAAAATAAAATAAATAGAAAAGAAATGTTTGGATTTAAATCCCAGAGGAATTTCTCTTATAACAAACTTCATTGTTGTTTCTTGAAATTTCCAGTTCATTTTGTAAGTAGGAAAACGACTTCGTATAAGTATATACATTTATATATACAAAAATATATGCATACATATGTGTATATGTTTATATATATACGTACATATATATGCATATACATACATATATATATATACACACACACACATATATATATATATATAAACAATATGTATATATATGTATATATATATATATATATACATATAAACAATGTATATATATATATATATATATATATATATATATATATATATATATATATATATATATATATATATATATATATATATATATATATATATAATTTAAAAGTACACATAGACAAATTAATTCACTTGAAAATTAAAAAAAATCATATAATATATAGAAAAGTAAAGAACAATATTAATAATGTTCTAGCTATTCACAATTACGTTTTATTTTATTTACGAACAAAAACATTATAAGTCTTAAAACGCATTTTACAAGAATATGCAACCTAAAACTTATTTCCATTAAGACCAGAAGAATAAAAAAAAAAGTTTCCTTCAAACCGAAAACATTTTCTTTACGGCCTACAAACATTTCCGAACCCAATTGGCCCACCCTCCCCCCAAAACACGACACAATACGAGTCTTCATAAAAATGTTATTCATTCCCCAAAGGCGATTATCATGCCTCGTTAACTTGATGGGTCACGACTCATTACTTCTCAGTGCGGTCATTCCACTCATTCCAATTTCCACCATTCTCTTTTGCTCTTTATTTATGGGGAAGGAAAAAGAGATGCTTTATATGACGAAAGGAAATAGGGCGAGGAGGCACTGGTCTGTTTTTTGGCTGATTTTCAATTTGTCAATCAGTTGGTAGGTGAAGTGGTAGGTGAGTGATATATATATATATATATATATATATATATATATATATATATATATATATATATATATATATATATATATATATATATATTTACACACACACACACACACACACATATATATATATATAAACATATCTATCTATCTATCTATATATATATATATATATATATATATATATATATATATATATATATATATATATATATACATATTCATATATATATACATATATATATACATAAATATATATATATATATATATATATATATATATATATATATATATATATATATATTTATATATTCTGTCTAATATAATCTTACAGCTCAGGTATAAGAAAGCTTCCATATATTTACGAAAAAATATCCAAATGTAGACATCGAACAAAAAACACTGATGACATTAATAGCTAATTCATCTTACAAACTCAAGGGTTAGACTATAACAAAAAGCAACGCTTATTCCATTGAAACTCCTGTCGTAAATTTCTGCAATGTTCCTCAAGCAAAAAGATTCCCATTAACAATGAGTAATGACTCCGTCGGTGGAGAAATACGCAATTTCCCCGTCTAAATAAAGAGTATTTGGACTTAAATGGAAGGACAGGATGAGAAATGAATATATAGGAGAGATTACTCGAACGCCATATGTGGATGAGATCATGATGAGGGCTAGATGGAGATGGTTTGGGCATGCTCTTCGCACTCCCCAAGCGAGATTAGTTCACTGAAGTTTCAGCTGGGCTCCACGAGGCACTAGAAGAGTTGTAGGACCTAAGCCTACATGGCTGAGGACTATAAAGCGTGAAGTAGGAGATGAGTGGAGAAGTATTAAAGATAGAGACGACTGGCGAAATCTAAACGAGGCCCTTTGCGTCAAGAGGCGTAGGAGGAGATGATGATGATATGCTACTTTGTGTTCGGAAACATTACTTCATTCACAGATAAATAAATACTCATTTCTAATAATGGTTAAAGCGCAGCATATATGGGGGTTTTATTGTGAATTACTTGTTTATATAAACTTAAAATTTTCCGTAAAAAAAATCAGGAATAAATGTTGCCGGGAATTTACCGCTTTAAAAACATATATTAACCCGTAAGAGATAATAGAAAATTAGGGTAAAATTACGGTCGTCTGTATTTTACTGAAATACGGCTGAGAACAGTATGTTTTTACGGAGAATTTAAGATAAATTTTCTTTAACAGTGTACATCGATGTGATTTTTTCTATTCACTTATTTGTTTATAAACATTAATGTGAATTCTTCAATTCACATATTTGTTTACACATATTAATGTGAATTTTCCCATTCACACGTTTCCGAGAAGGACAAAGTCATTTTCTACGAGTTAATTATAATTCAAAAGCAAATATAACTATTTCTTTTCTAAAATCTCTCATTTAACCAAAGAAAAAAAATTGGACAATTTAACTAAGTTTTCAGTAACTACACAATGAATATCATTTCTTTTTTAGATACCATTTATTTATCTAAAATTAAAGCAGGACATTTTAACCAAACACAAAATAGCAGTTCCACCCCCATTATTTATAACACAATAATAAATATAATTATTCT
>NW_027171664.1:112500-120000 GCF_036898095.1 Palaemon carinicauda
AACAGACAGGTTAACCACAATTATACATATATATATAAGAAGAGGATAACCCAAAACTTTAAGCATAAGTATGATAGTAAACAGGGCTTGTTTGTCTGAAAGAAAAACATTAGATGCCACTTTTAAGATACCGAGGTATCAAAGTCATAAAAGTCTGTATTACAAATCAATGACATTAGCGTTAGAAACGCTCGGCACACATGTCTGCACTTATGCTAGGTTCACCTTCGGAAATGGAACAGTCTGGATGGGCAACACAGTGCCCTCACTTAGTTTGTAGTACAGTATGTAACTACACACTCACCCTGGAATTAATCGTCCCAATTAAGACCACTGTTCCTCGCAGAGTTAAACAGTAGGGTTAACACCGCGACCCACTGCTACCACAGATCTCTTTTAGTTCCTCTACTTGCTTCGCATAGTGGCGAAAGAACACTCTGGAAGACTTCCAGCCAGTGTATGAACGGAGATGTTCAAAATCCATGCAATTAAAGAAATTTAAGAATGAGGCAACTTTCCTCGGATCGTGACCTGCGGGTGTATTGTCAGGATCCGCTCTGCGAATAAAATATGTGATTTTTGCTCTGAGTTGATTCAGAGATAAATTTGAGCCTGATGTTTCTCCCCTGAATAGTTGACCACCCTTGAAGTCTGAAGTTCTATGAAGATAGACCTTTAGGCATTCTACTGGACATAGAGATGCATCTTCTTTCAGAGGGCAGATTCTCCAGGGACCCCACCTGTTGGTGGGTAACTCATTCTTGGCGAGAAACGTAGGATCCGGAAACAGGTTCAGTTCTTCCCCATCCAGGAACTGAACACGACCTGCCTCTCTCGAGAGGCTACAATTTCACTAACCCTGGCCCCGGACACGAGTGCAAATTAGGAAAATAACTTTTTGTGTCAAATCCTTTAACGCACATTCTTCATTGCTCAACAGAGAAGCGAAATGAAGAACTTGTCTAAAGACCATGAAATGGGCTTTGGAGGTGCTGAAGGTCTGAGCCTAGCACAGGCTTTCGGGACTTTATTAAAGATCTCGTTACCTAGGTCGACCTGGAAGGCATATAGAATGGGTCTTGTCAAAGCAGACTTACACGCTGAAATCGTGTTCGCTGCCAACCCTTGACCATGGAGGTGGGGAAAAAAGATAAGCAGAAGTCTGTCAAGATCTCCTGCGGAATCTTCGCCTTGACAAAAGGCCACCCATTTTCTCCAAGATGACTCATATTGCCTTCTAGTAGATTTGCATTTATATTCCTCAATGAAGTCTATACTGGCTTTCGAAATCCCGAAACGCTTTCTCACCGCTAGGGAGAGAAAATCATGAACTGCAGGGTCCGGGTTTTCTGTAATGAAGCGCAGACAGTTGACTTCTGGACTCGCTGGGTCAGAACTGGATCTGGTAGTGGTACAAACTTCAGCTACAGTTCCAATGCCAGGAGGAACCACACGCTGTTCGGCCACTTGTGGGCCACTATTGCCGCTACCCTTTGAAGGATCTCAGTTTGTTGAGGACCCTCAACAGAAGGTTGTGAGGAGGGAACAGATAAATCTTGGACCATCTGTTCCAGTCGAGGGACATCGCGTCCACTGCTTCCGCTAAGGGGTCCTCGTACGGGGCACGTACAGGGGCAACTTCTTGTTGTCTTTCGTCGCAAAGAGGTCTATCTGCAGTTCTGGGACTGATTCAGAATGAAGGAGAATGATCCTGCGTCTAAGGACCATTCCGACTCTATCGGTGTGAACCTGGATAGAGCGTCCGCTGTCACATTGCGGACTCCTTGAAGGTGAACTGCCGACAGGTACCACTTCTTCTTTTCCGCCAATCGGAAGACGGCCAACATCACCTGGTTGAGAGGTGGTGACCTCGATCCTTGTCGATTCAAGTATCTTACAACTACCTCGCTGTCTATTACCACTTTATGTGGAACGAATGACGCGGGGAGACTTTCTTTAAGGTAAGGAGCACTGCCCTAGCTTCTAGAAAGTTTTATGAGAAAGGTCTTGAATAGCCTGGACCAAGTCCCCTGGACTTTTTTCCGATGAGAGTGACCTCCCCATCCCTCCTTTGAGGCGTCTGAGTGAATCGTCACCGACGGGGGAGGTGGCTGAAGAAGAACCTGACTTCTTTAGATGTCTGGCTTGGGACCAAGGCCTGAGAAGAGTACTTAGCCGAAGCGGCTGGTCTTCTCAGATCTCTTCACGCGTTTGATGCATAACTTCTCCAAACTCCGATTGCATCCTTTAGCTGTGCTCTTAGCACTGGGTCTGTCACCGAAGCAAACTGGAGAGAGCGCAGTACTCTCTCCTGCTCGTGTCTTGATATCCTTTCGGAATCTTGAAGTCTCTTGACAGAACCCGCTATCTCCTTCCTTTTCTTCGCTGGGGTGGAGAAACGGTGTGACAAAAGGTCCCAGTGGATCTTAGCCACTGGAACTTTTGAGATGGAGAAAGTCGAGACTTTTTCTGTTGATCTTGAAGCCTAGGTACTCTAGGAACTGGATCACTGACTGGAAGCTTGCAAGCATTCTGTCTCGGATGCTGCCCACACCAACCAGTCGTCCAGGTAGGCTACTACCTGAATTCCCTTTAGGCGAAATTGTTTGAGAGCTACGCTCGCAAGCTTCGTAAAAATCCTTGGGGCTATGTTTAGCCCGAATGGCATGGCTCCGAAGGCGTATAGTCTTCGCTGTAGCCTGAACCCTAGGTAGGGGGAGAGTCGATGGCTAATTGGAATGTGCCAGTAGGCATCTGACAAGTCTATAGAGACGGAATATGCCCTCTTGGGCAGTAAGGTCCTTATGTGTTGCAGTGTTAGCATTTTGAATTTGCAATTCACTATGAACTTGTTAAGTGGCGACAAGTCCAGAATGACTCTGAGCTTTTCCGAGTCTTTCTTGGGAACACAAAACAGCCTCCCTTAGAAATTGATGGGCTTCACCCTTTTTCTCCAACCGTTCTTGAACGTACTCCTCCATAACGGGGGTGGAGTGTTGGAAAAAACCGAAGGTACGGGGGTGGAGTGCTGTACCAGCTCCCGCCCAATCCATTCTTGAGTAGGCTGTGGGCCCAGGGATCGAAGGTCCACCGATCCCGAAATTTCAGAAGTCTCCCTCCTACCGGTATCACCTCACTTGGACTGCCGTCCTGAGGTCTTGCCTTCCTGACCACGACCACCCCTGAATCCCCTTCCCCTTGAGGGGCGTCTAGACGAGCCTCTGGCTGCTCCTCTAGGCTTTGCTCGGAAGGAAGTAGACTGCCCTTCGAACGCTGGGGTGAATGCCGTGGACTGTGTCGACACGGCCTGGGGTACCCACTGAAAGGTGGTCGGGGTTTGTGCCACGATCTGGGGCACTGGGGGCAATGGCAATTGCAGTTGCTGTTGCTGTCTAAGAGGCTTGGCTGGCCGAGACGGTAGCCTAGTCCTCATAGTCTTCCTCTTTGGTTGAGGACCCTCATCCGGGGAAGACTTTCTTTTGATAGCCAGGTCCCACTTCTGGAGAAGGTTTCTATTCTCCAAGGTGGCTTTATCAAAAACTTCTTTGACCAAGTCGGTAGGGAAAAAGGTCTTTTCCCCAAATGTTGGAGGAGATTAGTTTCTTTAGCTCGTGCCTCACTGTAGCCGAGGTAAACACGAACTCCCTACAAGCTCTCCTTGCCTTGACGAAGCCATAAAGGTCCTTCGTCACTGTGGCCAGATGAGGCTTGGCCACTACCATGAACATTTCATGGACCTTGGGGTCACTTGCCCTCGTCTCGAGAGTAGTCTGAAGAGACATTGAGGCAGTCAGTCTTTCTTTTGTATCGAGCTCACTTCGCAAAAGAAAGTCAGACAGCTTAGGGGGGTCCTTGCCGAACTGACGTCCGGCAATATCAGCCTCCAACTTTCCACTTAGAACGTAAGATGGACGTCCTTCCAATCTTTGTGGTCCATAGGCAGGGCCAGCGACAAGGGTTTACACTCCTCTAGGGAGGGGCAAGACTTGCCGGCCTCGATTGCTTTTAGTACAGCCAGAAACCCTTTCTGTAAAAAGGGGGAAGGCTCTAGTAGGCGAGGACACAAAGGAAGGGAGCTTCCTATTCAATGCAGCTACCTTTGAGTTAGAGAAGCCCCTCTCTTTCCTCGAAGATGAAAGTAGAGCTTGAGCCTTAGCATGGTCATCACTATGACCTCCTTCGGCTCTGCCTCCTCCTTTGAAGCTGGTTCCTTCCTCAGCCGGACATAACAGTCCGGATATGGTGCCTTGCTGGGCCAGAATTCCACCCTCCAGGGGAACTGAGCCCAGCATATCCGAGATGACGATCTTTCCAGTCGTCATCGACATGTGCTCAGCATACCTCCATGGGTTAGCATCCGAGCACAAAGGAAGGTCTTTCACATTGAGCTTTTCTGGGGCCCATGTGATTCTGCAAGGCACTGCATTCGCAGTTCCATTGCAGCCGCCTTCTCCTGATTCTCCTTCTGCATTTGTTGGATCATTCCAACAATAGAAGAGAGGGCCTGTCCCAGCTCTACTGGGAGACCGGCCGATGTAGAGGGACTTGAACTTCATCCTGGGCTTCTGCAAGGAGGTCTTCCTCCTGACACCCGTCCACATCAGATATCCTGTCATTTAGCTGGATGTCTTGCATCGCGACCGCGACTTCAGCATCCACCTGGATCTGAACTTAGGGGATCTCCTCTTGAGGCTGGGGAATCACTGCCTCAGCTGATGCCTTAGGGAAAAGATACGCCCTCATCTTCTCACTTGGAAGATAAGGGCCAGAAGTGTACTTTTGGAAGCCCCTTACCCAGGTACGAAGCTTCTTCCTAGCTATTTAAATGTCTCATTAATCAGGTTAGTGCACACAGTACATACCTGAGGGTCCCAATACCGGAGATCATCCTTGGAGACAGCATATGCTGCGTGTCTCCTACAAAACTCATGTCCGCAGAGGTTCTTGCTGCTGACATTGCAGAAAGCACTTCCCCACTTCGGAGTGTCCTTCTGTAAAGAGAAGAAATTTCCATGAGTATCAAGTGAACTATGTATCACTGGATATGCATAGTATAGCATAACAATTCATAAATGAAAGACACACACTTGTGTTTCCCTCACAACCCATTGTTGCAGCCTTCCAGATAATAAAATCAAAAATGGTTTATCTCTACTAGAGTAACCAATGCAAGGTTTCCATAGGAAACAGGTGGAGCTCACACCTAGGCAATGATTTTAAAAATCCTGGATAATAGACGGGGAAGAACTCTGCTTCCTGTCTGAGGGCAACAGCAAAGGGCTGTGTAAGAAAACACAATAGTGTTAGAAGATACAGTGCTGTACCTAAACTTTTACTATAGTTTTCTTCTTACTGTATATGCTATACAGAAGAATACTAGTACAGTATAGGAGGATGTGTGCCGGCCTGCCTTTGCCGGCCGGCACACACCACAATTAGCTTTAAAGTATACTACTTAACAGCTATAGGGCGGCAGCCCTCTGGTTCAAATGCCTGTGCCGGCGGCAGCAGCTGCCGGCCAGCAACAGCCAGTGTTGGCCGGCAATGATTGCCGGCCAGCAACTACACAAGGTAGTACCCAGCTGCCGGCCACACTCTTGGTGACCGGCAGACAAGGACTGACATAAGCCGGCCGGCAAAGGTACAAGACCGATGCCAGCCGGCAGCAAAAGAACCAGAAGACTACCCCTGCCCGGCTGCCGGCCTCATAGGCCGGCTGCCGGCCTCATAGGCCGGCTGCCGGGACAGGTACAGCACTAGAAGAAAATAGAATGGATGCCGGGATAAGAGTGTACACAACCCCCCCAGCCCGGCAACCGAAAGAGTGCATATAAGGAAGGGGAGAAACTTAATTCAGGCTTCCTTGACCAATGCCGTCCGGCTCTGCCGGCAGGCATGGATGAGGGACCAAGAGAGGTCCGGGCAGCACTCGAAAACATAAGACCCTTGCCGTCCAGCGTCTCTGCCGGCCGGCAATGGGCTTAGTCAATCCAAATCCCAACCTATACTAGGTCCAGAAGTAGAATGACATATGGTACAGTAATACCCCTGCCGGCCAGCTCTGCCGGCCGGCAAGGTACAGTACAGTAATGGCTAGGCCATTACGGAGATAGAGGGGGAAGGGACAAGAGGGTCCTGCCAACCTTGCTTTAGTGACAGATCACCCGTAGCCAAGAACTCTGTCTTAGCCTAAGGGAGATCTAAGGGAAAGGGCCAGCGCAGTAGTATAATACCTGCCAGCTTCCAGAGCACCAAAGCAAGGAAGGCGTTGCAACTCCCAAGGGAAGATTTATCCTCCCCGAGAACAGCAACAGGACTTAGTCTGGTCGATCACACAAGAAGGAATCATAACTACAGAAACCTTCGACAGTGACCTAAGGGAGCTCAGCTCCCTTTGTAAGTGTTAGGTCAGCGAGGGAGACTCTGCCCCAAGCCAAACAACACGGAGTCAGACTAAAAACTCTGTTGTTCTGACCCTCTTTGAACCAGACTCTGCTGGAACAGGAAGGTACAGTAACACCCTAGTATAGTTTTATCGAAAATAAATTCGGAAAAAACCACTTAGGGATAAGCCCAAGGCTTAAACAGAGGGAAAGGGATTGCATACCTTCTCCGAAGAAAAGAAAGCAACCGGGGAGTATGATAAAGTATACTAAGGCTCCATAAGCAATTAGCCTAGGCACCAAGAGAATCGATTACCTAATTCACCGAAACTCTCACGTATACAATCTTGGAAATATTCCACACAGTCTAACATGTATAAAATATAGCCTAAAGCTTCAATAAAATTTTAATTACACTCGGAAAAACCATAATCATGCATTAAGTACTAGGACCAAACGACTAGGCTACATGGCCTAGCGTAGGCCAGAATGGCGAATACTTCGCCAAATAATACTAAGCACGAAAGGAAATCCTATGTAAAGCTAAATAGCTAAATTTTATTAAGCAAAACAACCAGGAATGTCACTCTGACTAACTAATTTATACCTAGCGAGTGACAGTGTCCAGGACACCTCTGGTAGGCTACGGCTCTTGTATCAAAGATTAATCCTATTAATCACTCAAAATTTTACCAAGAGCCTACATTTATACATAACAGACACTATACTCAACTTATCCGAGGTCAACGAAGACGAAGAAGCCATGAAAAGCTGAATAAATCCAAGATTTGCGAGAAAAACAGGAAAAAACACCGAGTTGTTAAGCTACGCAAAAAGGAATACAGATGGCGCCAGGATTGGCGCCAGGCACGCATACGAATCGGGGGATAGGGAAGCCTTGGGAGCGGCTCCCCTTTTTCTTTCCCGAATTCGTATCTCGTCAATCTCCCTCCTACGAGACGAATCTCTGTTCAGGTCGTAGATTGCCATGTGACGTGTCTAGAATACGTCCTCTGATATGTCGCGATATCCCTTTCACGAGGGATACTCGCTCCAGGAGTTAGAATTCTGGTACCTTAAGGTAAATTCTCTGGGAATATCGCCGTAGTTGTAATAT
>NW_027171664.1:135000-145000 GCF_036898095.1 Palaemon carinicauda
GTGTGCCTGGGGAATACCGTTATACCGCTTGGAGGGCGGAGATGACTCTTCCAATGGAGTACCCGTCCAAGGATTTCCTTGAGTAATCCTCGAGGTAGTGGGCAGTAAAGGTTGACTGGCTCGACCAAGTACTTGCTCGCAGGATTTGTCCTACTGCCATGTTTTTCTCAAAGGCTAAGGAGGTGCTCAGGCCCCTGATGTCATGAGGTCTAGGAGTGCCTGGCACTGCTATGCCAGCTTCCTTGTAGGATCTGGCGATCACCTGCCTCAACCAGAAGGAGATGGTGTTTTTGGAAACTTGTTTCTTATTAATACCCGTGGAAACGAAGAGGCTCTTGACCTCCGGTAGGAGATGCGCTGTCCTTTCCAGGTATTTTCTAATTGTTCGCACTGGGCACAATTTTAAGTCTTCTGCATTACCTGTCTTAGGGATGGCAGGAATCGAGAAACCTTCGAACCTCGGGTCCCACACTGCTGGGTTCTGAGTTTTGGCCACAAAAATAGGTACGAACTTGAAGGATACTTCTTTCCACCCCTTTGAGTGAGAGACGTCGTATGACAAACCATGAATCTCTCCCACCCTCTTGGCTGACGCCAAGGCCAGCAAGAAGACGGCCTTGAGGGAAAGATCTTTGTCCATGATATCTTTCAAGGGCTCAAAGGGAGGACGACACACCATCTTCAGAACCAAGGCTAAGTCCCACTGGGGCACTCTCCTCGCTTGAGGGGGGCAAGACTGCTCGAAGCTTTTGATAAGCATCGCTATGTGTCTCGAGGCCCCCAGGTCGATGCCCTTCAGGAGGAAGACTTGGCCTAAGGCAGCCCGAACTCCTTTTATGGCTGGGATTGACATCCCTACTTTGTCTCTGAGGAACACCAGAAACTCTGCTACATCTGGGACCGAGGCCTTAAGAGGTCTAATGTGTCTCTCAGCGCACCACTTTGTGAAGGAGGCCCATTTTGCCTGGTATATTGCCACTGATGACTTCCTCAGGTATAGCGACATTCTCTTAGCTGTGGAGTGAGAATAACCTTCCTTCTTCAGGAGCCGCTGGATAGTCTCCAGGCGTGAAGGCGAAGGGAGAGTGGGTTGTCGTGGAACTTGAGGAAGTGAGGCTGTTGCAGAAGGTCTGACCTGGCGGGTAGAGGCCACGGCGGGTGACTCGTTAGGTCTTTTAGGTCTGCGAACCACTCCCTCTCCGGCCACCAGGGCGCTACCAAAGTCATCTTTAGGTTTCGGGCGATCCTTACTCTGTTGAGCACTTGCCTTATCAACGTGAAGGGGGGAAAAGCGTAAACATCCAGGTTGTCCCACTTGTGCTGAAAAGCGTCTTCCAGGGCTGCTTTCGGGTCTGGCACCGGGGAGCAGTAGACTGGGAGTTGGGCATTGAGTCTCGTTGCAAAGAGGTCCATCACCGGGGAACCCCAACGCTGAATGATGAGCCTGGCTACTTCCGGGAGGAGGGACCACTCTGTCCCTACTATCTGGCCCATTCTGCTGAGGCCGTTGGCCAGAACGTTTCTCTTCCCGGGAATGAACCTTGCTAATAAGACTACTTGATTTTCTTCTGCCCAATTCAGAATCTCTATGGTGAGATCGCACAACTCCCTCGATTTTAAGCCCCCTGCTTCTTTATGTACGCTACTACCGTGGTATTGTCGCACATCAACGCCACGGTGTTCCCTTTTAGCAGACTTCCGAAGTGTAAGCATGCCTTCTGGACTGCTTTCAACTCCAGGACATTGATGTGGAGTTGCTTTTCCCCTTCCAACCAGGTGCCTCGTGCCGTCCCGTCGAGGAGGTGGGCTCCCCACCCTTGGTTGAAGGCGTCTGTGAATAGGAGCAATTCTGGAGGGCTGGTCCCGAAGGGCATCCCCTTGAGGGAGTTCGACTGGCAGTACCACCATTCCAGGGAGGGTCTTGTGTCTGGAAGGACCCGAACTAGCACTTGTTGTGAGTGTGTCTGGCACCAGAGGCTCTTGAGATTCCATTGGATGGATCTGAGCTTTATCCTCCCCTGTGGGACTAGTTTCTCCAACGAGACCAGGTGGCCTATCATCCTCTGCCAGTCTTTCGCTCTCCTTGGCTGTTCCGATAGGAAGGGCTTGATGATGGGCCTGAGGTTCTTGATCCTGTCCTCCGAAGGGAAAACTTTCCCTTGAATGGTGTCCAATGTCATCCCCAAGTAGTTCATTCTGTTGGACGGGGATAGATTGGACTTCTTTGGGTTGATGACGATACCCAGATCTCTGCAAAACTGAAGGAGACTTCTCCCTTGTTCCTCCAAGAGGACCTTTGAGGCGGAAAGGAGCAACCAGTCGTCCAGGTATCTGATAAGGCGGATGCCCCGTTCGTGAGCCCACACTGATACAGTCGCGAAGACTCTCGTGAATACCTGGGGCGCTGTTGACAGACCGAAGCAAAGAGTCCTGAATTGCAGGATCTGGGAACCCCATTTCACCCGGAGGAACTTCCGACTCGATGGGTGGATCGAAATTTGGAAGTATGCGTCCTTGAGGTAGACGGTCATCATAAAATCTTTCTCCCTCAAGGACAGCAGAACTGACTTTGGAGTGTCCATCTTGAAGTCCGTCTTCTTGACGAACTTGTTGAGAGCCGACAGACCTATAACTGGCCTCCACCCCCCCCCCCCCCCCCCCCCGTCGCTTTCTCTACCAGGAACAGGCGACTGTAGAAACCAGGTCCTGGGAGAGGAACTTCTTCCATGGCCCCCTTCTCCAACATGGAGGACACCTCCTCTTGAAGGGCGGTCCTCTTTACTGGATCTTTGGGCGCTAGCTATTCCGTCCGGTTGGCCGGAATAAGAGGGGGTGGATTCGCCAGGAATGGGAGTCTGTAGCCCTCCTTTAGGACGGACACTGTCCAAGGTTCTGCTCCTTGGGCCTTCCATGCTTGCCAATGTAGTCTGAGACATCCCCCAACCCGAGGCTTGGGCGGGGATAGGGGGCCTCCCACTCTACCTTCTTCTAGAGGAACGGCCTGATCTGCCTCTCCTATAGGCGGAGTAACCCGACCTGAAGGAGCCTGAGGGTGCTGAAGTACCTCTGCGGGAGGGTTGAGGAGTTGAGGACCAGGAGGAAGAGGGGGCTTCTCTCCTCGTAGTGCTGGAAGAGGCTTGGGGCGTCGCGGCGCTGTCCGAGACGGACCTCTTGTATGGAAAGAAGCGCGTTTCCCCCCGCTGGGCGGGGTGAACCGGAGGCCTCGAGGACTTATGCCTAACAGAGAGGTCTTTCCTGCGAGCCAGGTCGCGAGGGTCAAGGCCGTGCTTGGAGGGCGGCCGCCTTGGGGACTGCTCGTTGGACTGGTGGTCCGGGGACCGAAGCGCCTTCGATTCTCGCGACGAAACGTAGACCCAGGCTCCCCCGGGAGATACACTTCTCCTATACTTACGGCTCGGGGAGCGGGATTGTTTCTTGCTGTAGCTAGAGCGCGACCTTGACCTGGAACGTTCAGTCCTGGACATCTCCCTCCGACGGCGGTGTTTCACCTTGACCTCTTCCTCTGACGAGGAATAGATGTCCGAAAAACCAGATGACACTGTGTCCACCAAGTGTCGGCTGGAAGCGGGGACTGTGGGGGACTTCTTCGGACGTTGAATGCCAGAGGTCGAGGGCTGGAGGAAATCATCGGGGACTTCCGTGGGAAGGCTCGGGAACAAATCCAATCGTTCCATGTCCGGGAGCCAGGGGTCCAGGTCCACGTCCATCCTCAGGGGAGACCTTCGGGAGCCTCCAACCGTAGACATCGTGACTTGCAGGTTGGATTTTACTCCGGCTATCTCCTCCTAAAGAGGAGCCGGAAGCACAATACCACGAGGGCGGCGGTGACACTGAAACTGCGTTATTACCCCAAACGGGGTCATCGGAGGAAGCGTGCCCCCCGAACACGAGGGCCGACTCTCCGGACGCAATACTAGGACCTTCACTAGCCCTAGAGGGGCCTGCCACTGGCTCTGCACTAACACTGGGCTCCTGGGATAGGACGCCTTGTTCATCCCCTACGCTAGACTTACCTCGTCCCCTACTTTGTGTAGGTGACGGCGAAACCGAGACTCCGTCGGAACGCTCACTGGGCGACGGAATCGGCGAGGAAACACTAACTTTCCTCGGGGAACGTTTCGCTAATTTCCTTTTCTTAGTACCATAACGTACCCACTGAATATCGCTCCAGTCCACGCACTCGGGGCACGTGTCTGCTGACGAGCACACTTTACCTCTACAGGAGGAACAAAGGGAGTGAGGATCTACTTCGGGCTTGGAGAGGAACGCTCCACACGATTTCCCGGCTCTAGGCCCAGGACAACGGCGAACTAGCTCCATAACGCACACAACGCACGACACAAGCACTTAAGGAAATGAATGAATGAATGAATGAAACACTGGGTAAGCACACGGTTGAAAAGTGAATGCACAGGAACACTTGGGAAAGCACACTATAAAAACGCAAGTTGCCACGCTGGGAACACGTGGGTCGCAGGACGCACACAAAGGATCGGTAGAGATAAAGATACTAGGGAGAGAGATGTTCACCTCTCTCGACCAGAGAACTTAATGACGAGCGTGACCTGGCCAACTGGCGACCTACCGTTAATCCTACCCTCGGGGCACATTCCTGGATGCCGGGGGTAAAAGCTACTGAGAGCGCGGAATGGGGGGGTATATATTCAAATCTGGTCGTAGAGAGAGAGATAACCAGTGATCTCCTAAAGAAAGTAGTTCGAAGGTAAGTATTCGTGTTGGAACAAATATATATATATATATATATATATATATGTGTGTGTGTGTGTGTGTGTGGTTACATGTATATATTTAATATACATACTACTGTATATGCATATATGCTTGTGTGTTTATTTATTTACTTATATATGTGTATATATTATATATATAATATATATATATATATATTATACATATCTATATATATGTATACACACACACATATATATATATATATATATATATATATATATATATATATATATATATATATATATATATATATATATATGTGTGTGTGTGTGTGTGTATACATATATGAATATATTCAATATACATACTATTTTATATACATACGGTATATGTTGGTGTGAGTATTTATTTATTTTCTTGCATATATATATATATATATATATATATATATATATATATATATATATATATATATATATATATATATATGTATATATATATATATATATATATATATATATATATATATATATAATGTGTGTATACTGTATACTTATGTGTTTATTAATTAATTTAGTATATATACGTACATAAAGTATATGTGTACATATATATATATATATATATATATATATATATATATATATATATATATATATATATATATATACAATATATATTGGTTTGCATGTATGCACTGCCATACACATACTTAACCCACTGGATCTCATCATCCCCCCACCACTTAACCTACCAACAAATTGAAAGTCATCCAAGAAAAAAAAAAAATACCGGTGCCTCCTCGCCCTGTTTCCTTTCGTCATATAAAGCATCTCTTTTTCCTTCCCCATAAAAAAAAAAAAGAGCAGAAGAGAATGGTGGAAATTGGAATGAGTGTAATGACCACACTGAAAAGTAATGAGTCGTGACCCATCAAGTTTACGAGGCCTGATAATCGCCTTTGGGGAATGAATAACATTTTTATGAAGACTCGGTTTTGTGTCCTGTTTTGGGGGGAGGGATGGACAATTGTTTCCGGAAATGTTTGTAGGCCGTAAAGAAAATGTTTTCGATTTGAAGGAAATATTTTCTCTTCTTCTTCTTCTTCTGGTCTCAATAGAAGCCACTTGTAGGTTGCATATTCTTGTAAAATACGTTTTAAGACGTATAAGGTTTTTGTTCGTAAAGAAAATACGTTGTTGTTGCTGTAAGTAACAAGAACATTAGTAATATTTTTTTTTATTTTTCTATATAAGCTTATAAAATATTCTCAGGGTTTTAATGAATTAATTTGCATATGTATACATTTATATTATATATATATATATATATATATATATATATATATATATATATATATATATATATATATATATATATATATATATATATATATATACACATTATTCGTGAATAAATATATATATATATATATATATATATATATATATATATATATATATATATATATATACATATATATATATATATATATATATATATATGTGTGTGTGTGTGTATATATATAATATATATTATAATGTATACATAGGCAAATTAATTCAATATAACCTTAAAAATATTTTATAAGGTTATATAAAAAAGTAAACAAAAATATTAGTAATTTTCTTGTTACTTACAGCAACAACAACGTATTTTCTTTACGAACAAAAACATTACATGTCCTAAAACGCGTTTTACAAGAATATGCAAATAACAACTGGCTACCATTAAGACCAGAATAATAAAAAAAAAAAAACATTTCCTTCAAATCGAAAACATTTTCTTTACGGCCTACAAACATTTCCGAAACCAACTGGCCCGCCCTCCCCCCAAAACACGACACAATAGCGAGTCTTCCTAAAAATGTTATTCATTCCCCAAAAGCGATTATCATGCCTCGTAAACTTGATGGGTCACGACTCATTACTTCTCAGTGGGGTCATTCCACTCATTCAAATTTCCACCATTCTCTTCTGCTCTTTTTCTTATGGGGAAGGAAAAAGAGATGCTTTATATGACGAAAGGAAATAGGTCGAGGCAGAACTGGTCCGTTTTTGGCTGATTTTCAATTTTGTCAATGAGTTGGTAGGTTAAGTGGTAGATGGTTGATGCGAACCAGTTGCTTAAGTATGTTTACAACAGTGCATACATACATACCATTAATATGTGTATGTATGTCTGTATGTATGTATATTATAATATATATATGTATGTATATATATATATATATATATATATATATATATATATATATATATAAAATATATATACTGTTTGTATGTATAAATACTAAATTGATTAATAAACACATACGTATACAGTATATATATATATATATATATATATATATATATATATATATATATATATATATATATATATATATATATATATATATATATACACACACATATATATATATATATATGTATATATATATATATATATATATATATATATATATATATATATATATATATATATATATAAATATAAATATATATATATATATATATATATATATATATATATATATATATATATATATATATATATATATATATCAATTAGGGTTACCCTATATTTCTCTATTTGGATTGGTTTCTTAGTCTGCAATTATGTTAATCAATTAAATAATCATTTTGCATACCATGTTGTCTCAAAATTTACTCAAGCCTTTTTAAATATAAACACAATTAATTTTCTTTCAATTTTCAATTATGATGATTGATATTTTAAGTTGAATCTGTTTCATCACCAAATAAATATTTTTTATTAATCCATACATTGTCAGAGTTTGGAATCTGCAATGCAGCTTTTATATATATATATATATATATATATATATATATATATATATATATATATATATATATATATATATATATATATATATATATATATACATATATATATATATATATATATGTGTGTGTGTGTGTGTGTGTGTGTGTGTAATATTGATTTTAAAAACGACTAGTGTAGGAGGAAATAATGATTATACACACATTTTATATATATATATATATATATATATATATATATATATATATATATATATATATATATATATATATATATATATATATATATACTGTATATAGATATGTATCTATATATATATATATATATATATATATATATATATATATATATATATATATATACATATCTATATACAGTATATATATATATATATATATATATATATATATGTGTGTGTGTGTGTGTGTGTGTGTATGTGTGTGTATGTGTAATATTGATTTTAAAAACGACTAGTGTAGGAGGAAATTATGATTACACACATTATATATATATATATATATATATATATATATATATATATATATATATATATATATACATATATAAATATATATATACATATATAAATATATATATATATATATATATATATATATATATATATATATATATATATATACACACACACACACACGGTAGTAGGACAGAATGCCTAAGGACAGAATGCCTAAGGACAAAATGCCTAGTTCCTCAACACAGACAAAATGCCTAACATACAAAATACCTAATGGACAAAACGCCTTCCAGGTAAAATGATCTTATTTAGCATTTTAAATAAATTATTCGAGATTAATAAAGATCTTACCGTTAAAACCCATATAACTACCCATCAAGCTGTTGTTCATTTTATTTAGCATTTTTAAATAAATTATTCGAGATTATATGGTTAAAACCCAAATAACTATCCAATAAGCTTTTGTTCATTTTACTTTTCTTTTTGCACTTTGAAAGGCAGAAAAAACTAACACTTCTTTTCCTCAAACAAATTTCTTTATCAATCATTTCAATTTTTGTAAGAAACCCTTCAGTCCAAAATGGAATTTCATAGTAGTATGAAGTAAACTAAACCGCCTTGGCCAAGGTCAGTATTCTATACAGTGATTAGCTATCTAGTTCACTTTTTTTTTTTTTATTAATTTTCAGATGTTTTGTCCATTAGGCATTTTGTATGTTAGGTATTTTGTCCATAAGGCATTATGTCTGTTAGGCATTTTGTCCGTGTTGAGGAATTAGGCATTTTGTCCTTAGGCATTCTGTCCTTAGGCAATATGTCATTAGGCATTCTGTCTGCTCACACACACACACATACACACACACACACACACACACACACACACATATATATATATATATATATATATATATACATATACATATATATATATATATATATATATATATATATATATATATATATATATATATATATATATATATATATTCTATCAAATAAAATGTTACAGCTCAGGTATACGAAAGCTTCCATAGATTTGCATGAAAATATCCAAACGTAGAGATCCAACCAAATAAAAACACTGATGAGATTAATAGCTAATTCATCTTGCAATCTCAAGGGTTAGAATGCAACAAAAAGCGACGCTTATTCCATTGAAACTCCTGTCGTAAATTTCTGCAATGTTCCTCAAGCAAAAAGATTCCCATTAACAATGAGTAATGACTCCGTTGGTGGAGAAATACGCAATTTCCCGTCTAAATAAAGAGTATTTGGACTTAAATGGCAGGACAGGATAAGAAATGAATATATAGGAGAGATTACTCGAGTGCCATATGTGGATGAGATCATGGTGAGGGGTAGATGGAGATGGTTTGGGCATGCTCTTCGCACTCCCAAAGACAGATTAGTTCACCAAACGTTCAGCTGGGCTCCTCAAGGCACTAGAAGAATTCTAAGACCCAGGCCTATATAGCTGAGGACTATGAAACGTGAAGTGGGAGATGATGAGTGGAGAACTATTGAATTGAAAGCTCAAGATGACGATAAAATCTTACTGTGTGTTCGGACACATTACTTCATTCAAAGATAAATAATTGTACATTTCTAATAATAGTTAAAGCGCAGCATTTTATGGGGGTTTTATTGAGAATAACTTGTTAACATAAACTTAAAAATTTACCGCAAAAATATGGAATAAATGTTGCCAGGCATTAGCCGTTTTAAAAACGATACATTGACGTTAACGAGAGATATTACAGTCACCAACCCATAAAAGATAATAAAGTAGGGAAAAATTACGGTCGCCTGTATTTTACTGAAATACGGGTGAGAACAGTATTTTTTTTACGGAGAATTTCAGATAAAATTTACGGTTTTTTTTAACCATGTACATCAATGTGAATTTTTCTATTCACGCGTTTGTTTATACACAATGTGAATTCTTCAATTCACATATTTGTTTATATATAATGTGAATACTTCAATTCACATATGTTTATATAC
>NW_027171666.1:0-5000 GCF_036898095.1 Palaemon carinicauda
TCTCTCTCTCTCTCTCTTTCTCTCCTCTCTCTCTCTCTCTCTCTCTCTCTCTCTCTCTCTCTCTCTCTCTCTCTCTCACTCACCTTCTTCTTCTTCATCATCATCATCATGAGAAGAAGAAGAAGAAGAGGAAGCAGCAACAAAAGGACCTCTCTTTCATTGTCTTATTCGATGTAACAGAAGTTCTTATATTGTTAGGAACACTCTTATGCCCTTATATGGTATTAAGAAGAATAATTCTCTTTTTCTCTCTCTCTTTCTCTTACTCTCTTCCTCTCTTTCTTACCCTCTTTCTCTTTTCCCGACTCTCTATCTTTCCAGGGTATGACTACTTCTCCTTACCCTATTCCTCTCTCTCTCTCTCTCTCTCTCTCTCTCTCTCGCTCTCTCTCCTCTCTCTCTCCTCTCTCTCCTCTCTCTCTTAAACCTGTTAGTAACAGGGGAAAGGAGAAAGAGGAGCTCCATTGGAAGAACCATCATATTCACCAAATATAACTAGGTTCCAAAATGGAACTCCTTTTTTACTTTACATTAAGCACTGTAATGAAGTCTAACTTCAACAATATATAAAATACATTGCTATTTGATATTCTTGTACTTGATTATGTTTTTAGTCTAACTTAAATATCAGGTTTAAAAATGTTGGAGCTCAAATTTAAAACAATATTATTGGTTGAGTTAATAAGACACGATTAAATGATATATCTGTTAACCATATTGTTGCACTGAATTACGGCCTTTGCTTCGTTCCATGTTCTTTCATTTGCAATTCTACAAATTTCCCAGGTTGACACACACACACACACACACACACACACACACACACACACACGTTTTTATTATTCAGGTGCAAAAAACTGACTTACGAACGCATTTTATGTCCTAGAAAAGAAGAAGAATACGAAGTAAGAAAAAACAGTGGAGGAGGAATTGCCCGAGGAGGGACAGCTCTTGGCTCAGAACGCACAAATGCAGAAATGTCGTCCTTGACCTCCCTGAGGCCCTCTGGAGAAGCTAATGCATTCCATCAGGGCTCGACCAAACCAGTTCTCCTCCTCGGCAGCAGACAACTGGCGACCACGTGTTCTATTGGGAAAAGTTTCCTACTCTTCATCTCAGTTGCCACTTCGTCTTTTTATTATATCAGAATTTTCGCAGTTGGAAGTTTTCTCTCGTTGTGTTGGGGGTCTTATAGGAAATAAGATACACAGACGGTTTTGACTCCTCATTTGTCATTCCACTCTATGTGCCTCTGAAGAAGTCTTTTCGTCGATGGCTATTCATTTAAAACTTTATTGAAGAAGTATTTCACTCAGATTATCTTTTATGCAATGAGTGTCTGGTAAGAAATAATGAACACTATTAATATCTTTGTTTTCGTTTTTTCACTTTCCTTTTTAAGAACATTATGCCCAAACTAACTATGTATTTAGTAAATTTGAATTTTTTTGTCAAAACGACTGAGGAATATTCTTCGTAGGGTTGCCAGACGTCCAAATTTTGCTGGACATGTCCCGAATTTGATCCTTTTGTCCCGTGTCCCGGACAAGCCCCTCACGAGACGCACTTTTGTCATCATGAAAAATATATAAAAATAAATAGAAACAATTTTAAATTAAAATCCTCACCTCATGATATAACGTAAAATGGTGATTTTTTCTTGAAATTACAATGACGAAAATATAAATTGAATAACCAAAATATGTTACTAAAGGTTTTACTGTGTTTACATGAAGCAGCCAATCGCGTTTACAACTTGTTAAATTGGTTGGCACCAGGTGAGTGCTGACTATTAGTGGTAGGTTGGAAAGGGCCCCAGCCACCCGTTGAGATTCTACTGCTAGAGAGGTATGAGGTCCTTTTACTGGCCAGAGAGTGCTACATTGGATCCTTCTCTCTGGTTACGGTTCTTTTTCCATTTGCCTACGCATAAAACCGAATAGTCTGGCCTATTCTTTGCAGATTCTCCTCTGTCCTCCTACATCTTACAACACTGAAATTTCCAAACAATTCTGTTTTCACTCAAGGGGTTAACTACTGCACTGTAATTGTTCAGTGGCCACTTTCCTCTTGGTAAGGGTAGAAGAGACTCTAGCTATGGTAAGCAGCTCTTCTACGAGAAGGTCATTCCAAAATCAAACCATTGTTCTCTAGTCTTGGGTAGTGCCATAGCCTCTGTACCTGGGTGTTCCAGTTTTTATAGTTTATATAGAAATTATTATTCTTAATGCTGTTACTGTTCTTAAAGATCTTTCCTTGTTTCCTTTCCTCACTGGGCTATTTTCCCTGTTGGGGCCCCTGGGCTTATAAAATCCTGCTTTTCCAACAAGGGTTGTAGCTTAGCAAGTAATAATAATAATAATAATAATAATAATAATAATAATAATAATAATAATAATAATACACTGTGAAATTTCATCTGAACCCTCCATGCCAGAGTCATTTCTGCTTTCTACAGCCTACTTTTTTTGCATCCAGCCTAAGATGTCAAAACGTAAATATAAATTACGTGATGAATATTCCAGCGAGTGGACATTGCTTTGAAGCAACCTGTGGTTTGTGCCATTGCAATTCCAGTATTGAACATGTCGGGAAGAATGATATCACGAGACACATTGATTTGGCAAAGCACAAAGAAAGCTTTCCTCCACTTCAAAAGATGATGAAATAACAAATTTCATTATCAAGAAAAACACAGATAAAGAATTTATTATTATTATTATTATTATTATTATTATTATTATATTATTATTATTATTATTATTACTTGCTAAGCTACAACCCTAGTTGTAAGCCCAAAGGCTCCATATCCCAGTGAGGACAGGAAACAAGGAAAAATAAAATATTTTAAGAACAGTAACAATAAAATAAATATTTCCTATATAAACTATGAAAACTTTAACAAAACAAGAGGAAGAGAAATTAGATAGGATAGTGTGCCCGTGTGTACCATCAAGCAAGAGAACTCTAACCCAAAATAGTGGAAGACCATTGTACAGAGGCTAAGGCACTACCCAGGACTAGAGAACAATGGTTTGAATTTGGAGTGTCCTTCTCCTAGAAGAGCTGCTTAAGAATCTCTTCTATCCTTACCAAGATGAAAGTAGCAACTGAACAATTACAGAACAGAAGTTAACCCCTTAGGTGAAAAAGGTATTTTTGGTAATCTCAATGTTGTCAGGTGTATGAGAACAGAGGGGAATCTGTAAAGAATAGGCCAGAGTATTCGGTGTGTGTGTAGAAAAGAAGATTGCGTCTGTTCCCAGACCAGGAGTACATCCAATAACATCCATGAAAAGCATCAAAACTTCCTAAATTAAACCATTGTTCTCTAGTGTTTGGTAGTGCCCTAGCCTTTATCCATGGTCTTCCACTGTCTTGGGTTAGAGATCTCTTGCTTGAGGGTACACTCAGGCACCCTATTCTATCTTGCTTCTCCTTATCTCGTTATTTTGAAGTTTTTATAGTTTATATATGAAAGATATATTATAATGTTATTGATAAAAGAGTAAAAATTGACGAGAACATGGCTTTCCATCCTTCGGCAGTTAGACTTCCAGGAACAGTATTCTGAGATATCAATTTGTGTGAATATCTATCCAGTATTCCTGCTCATAATACAAAGGTGGAACGTGTCGTCTCTATGATGATTGCTCAATGAACAGACGAGAGGAATAAGTCATGTGTCAACTATAGAAACTATTTTACAGTCTAAATGGAACATAAATTGCCATTGCAAAGAATTTTATAGACATGCTTTTCATATGAAAAAAGTTAATTTGTTTCATAAATACTGATTACTACTTTTCCAAGTTAGTCTCGTTTTCTATAGTTTCTTTCTTGTAATATTCATTAAATATTAATTTTCCTAGTTTTGTTTCTTCATATCCCATTAAAATGCTTGATGTTTTTTTATACGTCTCTAGATTTTTATATGTTCATCTTACAATGATCTTGAGTAGCTACCCCCCGCGCTTCATGACCCCATATATAAACATTTCACAGACAAAACGAAGTTTCAAATACGACAAATAAAAATAAAAACAATGAAACATTAAAAATGGAGCAACTTGAATAGATAAACTTACACAAAAATAAAAATAAATCTATGAACACGTTAATAGTCATGTATGTTACAATTATGTGCGTATGTTTATATATATATATATATATATATATATATATATATATATATATATATATATATATATATATATATATATATATATTTATAAGAGAGAGAGAGAGAGAGAGAGAGAGAGAGAGAGTGAGAGAGAGAGAGAGAGAGAGAGAGAGAGAGAGAGAGAGAGAGAGAGAGAGAGAGAATGCAGCACAAAGTAGGAACGAAAAGTTACTTGCAAAACACATACTACGTGGTGAGCCAAGGTGCGCCCTAGAGGTGGGGAAGGGAGGGGGAAGGGAGGGGCTTTTGTTATTGCTGGGGAAATCCGGGACATCCAAATAGTGTATATCGGTACAGGAGTCACAATCTGACCTGTCTCTTAAATTGTGTGTTTATTAAGATACCATTCTTTGAAAAAGTCAATTATCCCTGATTATAGAAATTGTGGATAATATGATTAAAATTTCATCGGCCAAAAAAAAAAAAATTCTCCGGTAATTTTTTAAACCAAACTGAAAATCATATTCGAAAATATCCCAAATATATATTAATAAAGTTTTTCTTATTTCACAAAATTTACGAAAGAATAAGAAAGAATTAGATTGAATGATCTAAGTAAAGATACTCCCAAAGAAACACATCCTAAGAAATATGTTTGCAATCCTGTTCATCTTATTATTAATAACTATTATCATTATTAATTTCTAAGCTACAACCCTAGTTGGAAAAGCAGCATGCTATAAGCCCAGGGGCCCCAACAGGGAAAATAGACCAGTTATGAAAGGTTTTTAAGGAAAAATAAAATATTCTAAGGACAGTAACAACATTAAAATAAATATTTCCTATACAAACTATAGATACTTTAACAAAACAAGAG